>NW_010335169.1:0-16212 GCF_000700745.2 Antrostomus carolinensis
GCTATGACTTCAGCCAGCTCCCTCAATACCCTCAATGAAGTGTGGGTAAAATTTGGGGAAACTTAAATGCCTCATGAATTCATAACAAATGGGTCACCAGAGCATCGCAATGCAATCTTCAACCTCATACAGGATCAAATTGTTATCTCCTACTGACTTATCAGCCGTTTGTGTGAAACGAGGGGGTGTTCTCAGTATGACTGCCGATGGGCAGGTGTCTGATGTGTTTTACTTTTTGTCACATCAAGCATCACTTGTGCCTCCAGAATGGCCAAGAAGTGAATGTTGTTAGGCAACAAAGTAATCCTGTTGTTCCTTTCTAAAGAAAGCTGGTTCATATAGTCTCTTGAACTATGACTGAAACTCTGAATAGAATTCATATTTAAATCCATGTTGGAGAAACAAGTCGTGCATAAACTGTTATATTTGGACTACTAAACTGAGTAACTGGGAAGGAACCAATGCAAAAACTGTCAGTGATATCACAGAGATCAGGGAGTCAAAAATTGAAGCTGTGAGAGCAGTCACCAAAGGCTGTGCTAGCTTGCTGAGGAAGGCAGAGACAATCTGAGTCCTAGAGCCAAAAAGCCACACAGTACAACATTACCCTTGAGATCCTTCTCAGAGAATTTATATGTGGATTCTCCCAGAATTACTTTAAACTGATTAGTCAGGTCTTTAAGCTCCCCTCCTTTTTTCTATAGTTTTTAAAATATCCTAGTATAGTGCCTTTTAATGAAAATCAACCATCATAGTCCATTACCTGTAGCCTTGGCCTTTCTTTTTATATGAAACATCCTAATGAATAAAGGCAAACTGAAAAGCATTAGGTGATACTATGAATAATGTCAGACTGAAGCTTAACTTTTGAGCAGCTGTACGAATACAGCTTCATCTTTCAAATCTCCTTTCTTTACAGAGATTCAGCTAGGGACCTCAGAACAACCATGGCTAGAAAATATGATGGTAATAGAAGAAATCTGCAAAAAGTGGTACATTACCAGTGGACAGTGGTAGAGATCTTTCCAGATTATTTTACACAATTTATAACTTTCTGAATAACAGCCACCAAAATATCATCTTGAGAGTATTTTCTAGGTTGTACATTTTTAGTGAAACAAGATTTTGATTTGGACTTCTAAACCCAGGAAGGCCAAAAGCTCACTCCATGTGCAATCAGGAAACAATTAAGGATTGTGAACATTTGCCTATGACTGGGGCTAGGAGCTCCCACAGTGCCACAAGCCACCTGCTGGAAACATAAAGCAAACTAGCATGGATCTGTATTAATCTCAAATTCACCGTAGAAGCAAAATTTAATACATTCCCTTGTACAAACTTGTAGAAAACTAGACCTGGAAAGAACAGTGAGAGGACTTCCATGTGAGGCTTCTTTCCCAACTCAGGATCATACAAGGTATATGCCAGAGACATGCTTCTGAAGACTTTCAGGGATAGTGATTACACAACCTGCCCCGACTAGTTAGTTATTCCAGTTACTCACTGCCCTCCCTGTTAGAACAATTTTCCTAATTTCTGTCCTGAACATCTTTGGCTGCAGCTGAAGCATATTATTTCTTGTCCTAGCTACTTTTCAGAAACAGAACAGATTATTTCTTTCTTTTTTCCATAGCCTCTTTGTTACATAAAGGACATAATAATATCTTCTATTTAGTCTTCTCTTCATCATGTTAACAGCCCCACAGGACATGGCTCCTGGACCTTTCACCAGTTCTGTAGACTGAACTGGACTATCTCTGAATCTCTCTGCTTTAGACAGTTTCCCTACATGTTTCTGGAAATGCACGCATCCTCAACTGAAAACAGCTTTAGGAGCGCTGCTTAAAGCAAAAGGAGGATTTCACATTTCTCACTGGCTGTTCTCCTCCTCATAAAACTTGGTGTTAGAGTGTTTTATACTATTATGATATTGTTAATTCATATTGAGCTTGTTACAAAATGTAATCTCTCAATCACTTTCAGAAGAAGTTATCTCCAGTCGACTCATCTCCTTCATTTGTGCCATTGATACTCCTTCCTACATGTAGTTCCTTGTATTTGTTCCTGTTAAATTTTGGGTTAATTTTCCTGAACATTTCTCCAATTTGCTTTCTATTTTGAATTCTAATACTGTTTTCCAATCTGTGATGCCTCCCAGCTTCATTTCACTTCAATTTTATTAAACACACTTTGTGTTCAGGCATAACTGGATAAATACTCTGTGCAGAAAAATGACAATTCCATGAGTTCCATGTTGTACTTTGTCATTTGAGTAAAAGCCTGCAGCTCTGCCTAACTATGTACTCATCCACACCTCTCTGTGTGAGATAAGGACTGTAGAAGTTGTTCTGCTGCTATTAGAGAAGTTCGGACCATCCAATGGCTATTTATGTACTTTTTTTGTGAAAACTACTTCTTTATCTTAGCTGCTATATTTTAAAGATAAAACAGCAGCAGAGATTTACTGCAGTGAATTGCACTGTTGTGTCATACAGCTCTCTGCCTCACTCACGTTTTCAAGGTAATCTTTTTCTCACACCAAAGCTTAGTTAAGGAATCTGTGGTATAATGAGAAGGCAGTTTGCTGTTATTGCCTGTTATTGTGACTGAGTAACACTTATGGTGAGGTCAGAATGACATTTGGGGCATCCTCCTCATCACAGCAGCTGACTTTTCTTCATTGATGTTTGCTTTTTCAAAATTATCAAATATTTGCATGACTAAATAATATATACTTCCATCTCAGATTAACTGAAGTGTGGATTCAAAAAATAATTTTAGGCCCCAGAGTTTGATTAATCCACTATTTTTGGCATTCTACAACTAACTCCCTATTAGGTAATCTAGCACTGTCATCCATTAAGAAAGTAAATCACGAGGAGAGAAAGTGTGGATGGACATGGCAGTAATTACTAGTACTAGACTGGTAGTTCAGGAGAAAGAGGCTTTTTAACTGATTTACAAAACTGGCATATTTTCAGCTTGGCAACACTCATTTGCTTTTAGTGTCCAGTGTACGTAGATCCCATTGCCCATCATTCTCTGTTTTCTCTAAGACTACCATCTGGGCTATCAGTTAAATACTTTTGTGGAGATAATGACTTTCATTATGCAGATATTTCATTTTTTTCAAGTAGATGAGGACTACTATAAAACCACCAGTCATCAGCCATCCATTTCATGTTACTCATATTTATCTGATGTATACATTGCCTCTCTTCAGTTTGAGCTCCTGGGATGAAACAGTTCATCTGATCACATGGTTCACAAATTTTCTTGTAGACCCTTAAATTGGCATGGAGAGCTTTAAAGAACATTTCTAAAACAGGAAAGAACACTTGAATAAAAGAAAATAATATTAAACACTTACTTAGCTTTTCCCCTTCCTCACTTTCTAGTTCTGAAATAGTCTCTGACTATTTTTAGCCTCTGGGAGACAGGAATATAAAGAAAAAATACAACAAGGAGAGTGTTGTAGATGGAGTTGTAGTACTATACAGAGATAAGGTTCATGACCTTTCCAGGAGGCTGTGATGTCAGTCGCTTGTAACTTCACCAGACCATGACCTCTAAGAGTGATTTTTCGCTCACTCCATTGACTGCATTATTTAAACTTTACCATAAACAGTTTGTCTTTTCCGTTCAAAATGCTAGAATAAATCTATTTTTTGCCTATGTTAAAAAATGTTTTAAGCCATTCAGTGATGAATTCTAGTACCTCTCTACAGTGAAACAAGGACTTGATATATGGCATGGGGTATTTTGTGAGAAAGATACTTGTTTTCTCATCTTAGTCTGGCTAAGTTCTGTATAACAGCTGCAAAATCAAGCTCCCAAAACTTAAAAGTCAGGGCTAAAGTCATGTGTGTAAGCATAATGTACTCCACTGTGTGTATGCTGTACAGTGCACAATTGCTAATTATATACACACAAACTGATTTTCCACAAGACCTCTGCTTCATTCAGTTTCTAAGGGGGTTGGCAGTTATTGAATAAGTGACTATTTAATTTTCTATTAATTCCCATCTACAATCAGAACGTGCAGAGCAGTAAGCTATGATCTAGGCTGGCAGGGCATTGTCCTCCCAACCTCCCGGTGCAGGCACTCACAGCCACTCTCCCAGTATGGGGAGGGAAGAAGACAGGGAGGTGGGAGGAAGGGCAAGGAAGGGCCTATGTCTCTGGAAGTACAGTAAGCTAACACACAGAACAGCACTCTCAGCTGTAGTGGAGAGTATCCACAGAGGAGGCTCAGTGCAGAATTACTGTCTTTTAAACATCTACATGTATATAAGATATTGCACTCCTTTCATAGAAAAACCGTCATTCACCAAGCAATGTCCAGTCCAGCTAAAAATATCACAGGAATTCCATCTGCAAAATTAATCTCTGCCCAATCTGATTCACTGCTGGACCAAGTCTACCCTGTCTATGCTACAAGTCAGGGTTCCTGGAAAAGATGGCTTATGGGCCATGTAATTTCAGAAGACAGATGCAGTCAAACAGCATGACTTCAAACTGCACATGACCTTAAATTTGAGCATTTATTAACTCTGATTAACTTTGTGACCTCAATTTTTTTTTTTTTAAGTTATTTTTATATGTGTGTCAATGCACACCAGGTGCATTTTTTTACATACTGTTTCCTTAGGTAAGGTCTCTTGCCTTTTTTCTTTTTAGTTTTTATTTTCACCTTATTTCTATACGCACACCTTAAAATTATTATTTGTCAAGTTTAGTTTTACATCCACAGGGTTGGGGATTTGCCTTATAAATCCCCAAAATCTCATGAACCTCTATGGTGTTATATAAATAATAATACATAGAACAAATAAATCAGAAGCTAATTTTGAGCATTCACATTATGATGCTTTGCAGAAATTCTGAATTAGATTTTTATTGATTTGGTACAATAAAATAGAGATTTGTTGCTCTGTCATAACACTTTACTGTACTCTATTGTATTCAATACAAAAGAAATTCTTTTCCTTAGCTGGTTTAATGCAGCACATAATGCTACTAAGGAGACAGAAGTTATAAAGTAGTAACACTTGCAACATGGATTAATGTAGTGCACAGTTGTTAAAAAACACATTCTCTCCTTTCACTGATATTTACTGTACTGAAAACGACGAAAGCCCATTTATTAATCTAACAAGAATTACAAATATGACAAATTAAGAATATATATATTGTGGCTATAGAGAAAGAGAGAGGGCAGAAGCAAGAGGACAATGCTGGGACCTCCAAATGTCCATGTGTGTGTGTGTGTGTGGATACAGGAAGTCATAAAAAGGAAATCAGCTGTCTCTAGAGGTATGGACTCTACCACTGCTTACATACAGACTAACAAAAATGTGTTCAAAACAATGCTCATCACAGAATTCTAAGTCTTTAAATGTGAACAAGCCAAGATGAGTTAATGGAAATTCAGAAAAAGGCAATTACAACTATATACATGTCATAGATCAAGGCATTTGCAGTTTTAAAAAAATTTAACACAGGGTTAGCCTCAAAGTCAACTAAAATCTGTCATTAAAAATGCCGACTTCATGCAATCGAAATCACTGCAAAAGTCTACTGTTTCTTTTAACATATTTTATTAAGAAATGTGGAGGTATCTTTGGGATGTCCCGAACCCTGATGTGCCATTGTCTCTCTCCTGATTGGTTGCCTGGTATTCTCCTGAAATACCCAATCAGTGGTCTCAGCAACCTTTGTGGCTTGATAGCTACACAGGCCAACTAAGAGCACTTCTCTCAATTTACTATTGATCCACTTTTCAAGCTTTAAAAAGTGCATTAATTAAGTTGGCAAAGCAATAGCCATTTGACTGTAACTGCTGTAGCCCATGTAGAGAGAAGAATAATTCATTAAGGTAAAATAAAGTGGTATTTTCTAAAAAAGTGAGGGGAAAAGTAGCCAAAATGTTCTAATAGCTGGATATGGACAGGCCTGGAAGTGAGGTCTGCATAAGGGTACAGTCTCCACTGAGAATACAGTACATCTCACAAATTAATGGAAATAGAGTCCAAGGACAGCTGATACAGCATAAATATTTCTTTAATCTGTAATCTTGCAATCACAATCTTTTTCAACCATCACCACGTCTTTATGAATCTTTTCTTGTCTGGCTGGTAAGATTAATAAAAACAGCAACCACCATGGAGTTGCGTTTAATTTATTTGAAAAAATGGCAAAATGGAAGAATAATTGAATACTATCTAGGGCAAAGGTATCTGTTTACAGTGTTTTTGTAACAACAGCCTTGTGGGATTCAATGATTTCTGGTTTCCATGGTCCATGTCTTCCACCCTTGCAATCACATCATTTAGAGGTCAGATACAGACTCTGCTTTGGCAACCTGGCCTCTACACTGCTGTCTGACTTAGAAGAGACGAAACAGTAAAAGGGAACAAGCGTCAGCTCTCCAGGTGTTTCAGTGAGACTCAAAACCCCAGACAAGATCCGAGTGTTATTTGGGTATCTGGAGCCACCGGTAGTTTTTTGAACATGTCTGCCTTGAAACTTTTTCTTTTACATAAGTATCTCCAGTCTCAAAGTTTATAACATGAAGACAGTAAGCAGAGCATTCTCACACATGTTCCTTCAAGATTTACACTTGAAAAATGCTAAATACAGAACAGTGGTTTTTGCTCAACACCTCGTCAAAAACACCTCATCTTGCTACACAGGAGAGGCTGAAGAAACCTGGTCCCTTTAAATAACTCAAAATTTCAAAGTGTTCGATTTTAATTTTTTATGCCTGCTGCAACACACATTTAGAAATTTAAAAAAGAAAAAGAAGAAATGACTAACAAAAAAAGAACAAGCTTTTTATAATTAGTATATAGCACACCTTAGTTCTTTACCACTCATTTGCTACTAGAAGTGCTGTGGTTGTGACACATCTGCACGGACATTATTCATGGGTGGTTAAGGTTGCTGGACTTAGTTAAGTGTTTCTACTCACACCCTCAATGAGGGCTGCCTGCAGTACAGTGTCTAAGACCCCCCCAGTGCTGTTCTTTAACTATTATTTTTTCTTTTTGACTCAAAATCATGTCTACATTTTTAAAATAAGCTAGAGATATTGTTCCTTTTTCATATAAAGCTGGTTCATTCAGCTTCTCAGAACAGCTTCTTAAGAGTTTTGTTTCAATATGCACATAGCTAGAAACAACATCTATTGTAGGTATAAAGGATAATTTTAACGGCATAAATCAAGACATCTACTAGACATAGAGAAGTCGTTGTATAAAGTCAATGTAAATAAGATTAAAATCAAGCTTACTTCTGCTTTCTGTTTTAAAGCTATGAGATCCCAAACAGTTTCAGTTCTCAAGAAGTTACAAATGTTTTATATGTGCATCAATTTTGACAGAAATCTGGTTGAGGCAATTTTTCCCATGTTCACATTCTGAAGGGAAGATAAAATAAATCTTTCATGTTCTAAACATTTTTTAGTTGTTTTGCCTTCTGGAGCCACTTTTTTAATTTAAAAGTAGATTATGCTCTTGGTTTGTCCCCTAGAGCTCTAAAGATTTTGTATGCCATGCATTGCTTCCATTCTTGCACAGACCAGCTGGACTTACTGATTTATTCAATTAGACCATTAAAGAATGTTTTAAAGACATTTAAAATATGCATGTGTGCGTATACATGTACACATGCAGAGAAAAACATGTTATTAGACTTGTGGTTTATTTTGCATCTTTCTTACAGTATGGATTAAAGAAAAAAAAAATACAAACAGCCTACAATTTCAGGGTTAGTAGCCTTTGATTGTAAAATCCTTCTGCTTTTTAGTAGAAAATCTGTCTTCTTGATGACATGCATTTTTATAGCAGTTAAAAAGAGAGTTTCCTTCTGGTAAAATACTATTATATGTCCACAATTAGACAACAATTACCAGTATAAATGTCAAATTCATTTGAACAGCCATACTTCTGCTCTTCCTATAGGCCCTATAAAATGGAAGACATTTTAATATTCTTGCAATCCAGTGGAGTAGGGATTCCCTAATCAGTTCTACCATGGAAAAGACAGAAGTGTTCAAAGCATTCAGAATAGTTCAGTTGGGGTTTTTTAAAATTTTAGTGTATTTTTTATTCAGAGATAGGCTGTGGAAAAGTTAAGTCAGTGCTAAATCAACTCTCAGAAAACACAAGATGATGGAAAACTGAAAAGCGCTACTTGTGCAACTTTAAGATATTCCTTGGGTTACAACATCTCAGGCATATTACTTCAGCATGAAGGCCTCAGCTACCTTGCAGTAGCAAACAAACTAAAACTAAACTATACATGAGGACTCTGATATTAAGGAAGTCTTTCAGTTGTTCAGTCTGGTGAAGTTCCTACAGACTGGAAAAGGGGTAACATAACCCCAATTTCTAAAAAGGTAAACAAGGAAGTATCCAGGAAATTACAGGCCAGTCAGTCTCACCTCAGTGCCAGGCAAGATCATGAAGCAGATACTCCTGGAAACTATACTAAGACACATGGGAAATGAAGAGGTGATTGGTGACAACCAGCATGGCTTCACCAAGGGCAAATCATTCCTGACCAATCTGGTAGCCTTCTATGATGGAGTTACAGCATTGGTGGACAAGAGATGTCATAGACATGGACTTGTGCAAGGCATTTGACATTGTCCCACGGACATCCTTGTCTCTAAATTGGAGAGGCATGGACTAGACAGATGGAGCACTTGGTGGATAAGAACTTGTCTGGATAGTCACACTCACAGAGTTGCGGTCAACGTTTTGATGTCCATGTGGAAACAGGTAAGGTGTGGCATCCCTCAAGGGTTTGATATTGGGACCAGTGCTGTTTGTCATCTTTGTTGGCAAGATCAACAGTGGGATTGAGTGCATCCTCAGCAAGTTTGCTGATGACACCAAGCTGTGTGGTTCAGTCAACATGCTGGAGGGACGGGATGCCATCCAGAGGGACCTTGACAGGCTGGAGAGGTGGGCCTGTGCGAACCTCATGAAGTTCAACAAGGCCAATTGCAAGGTCAAGCACCTGGGTCGGGGCAACCCCAAGTACAAATACAGGCTGGGCCATGAGTGGATTGAGAGAAGCCCTGAGGAGAAGGATTTGGGGGTACTGGTGGACAAGAAGCTCAACATGAGCTAGCTATGTACACTTGCATCGCAGAAGACCAACCGTATCCTGGGCTGCATCAAGAGAAGTGTGGCTATCAGGTTGAAGGAGGTGATTCTGCCCCTCTACCCCTGCTCTCATGAGACCCTGCATCCAGTTCTGGGGCCCCCAACACAAAAAGGACATGGAAGACCACAAGGACAATCAGAGGGCTGGAGCACCTCTCCTGTGAGGACAGGCTGTGAGAGTTGGGGGCTGTTCAGCCTGGAGAAGAGAAGGTTCTGGGGAGACCTTCCAGAAGCCTTCCAGTACCTGAAGGGGACCTACAGGCTGGGGAGAGTTTTCTTACAAGGGCAGGTAGTGATAGGATGAGGAGCAGTGGCTTTAAACTGGAAGAAGGTAGATTTAGATGAGATATTAGGAAGCAATTCTTCACTGTGAGGGTGGTGAGACACTGGCAAAGGTTGCCCCAGGAAGTTGTGGATGCCCCCTCCCTGGGAGTGTTTAAGGCCAGGCTGGGTGAGGCTTTGAGCAACCTGGTCTAGTGGAAGGTGTCCCTGCTGATGGCAGGGGGGTTGGAACTAGATGATCTTTAAGGTCCCTTCCAACACAACCCATTTTATGATTGATTCTATGATTCTATGTTTATTCTGACTGTAAAGGTGTGAAAGTAGGTTATAAGAACAGATGGTTAATATTTTGCATTATAAAAAATATTTTATAGCATTTTATAGCCTGATTCATTTACAGTGAATCCTGAGTTAGAGGTCCCATGCTGTTTGGTTGGAAGAATATCTATGACTAGGATGCAAGGTCAGCTCAGATGTTACAGGACTCGTTAGTTCAGATGCAGTGGTGTGGAAATGCATCATACCTGTTCCAGGGCTAGCAGTGATCCAGAAATAGTATATCTGGGTTTGTGCATCAGTCAGAATCTGTGACAATTATAGACTGGCTTCATGAACAGACAGACTAGGTGTCTCCACAACTTGTTCTCACAGAGAGGAATACTTCTTGCTACTGGGAAAATTCTGTTTCCTCAGGAAGCAATATGGGTCCATTTTAGATTATTAGCTCTGAACACTATGGATGACACCTAATTCAGTTTCTAGAAGGGTTTAATAGATCAAGCATAAATGCACAGATGCAGACTGCACCAGCACTGCATCTAAGAAGATAGGACGTCCCAGACCACAGTGGAAAGATAGCAACTGGCTCTGTAGGAAACAGCTGACAAATGTTACAGACAGAACAAAACTACAGCTGGATCCAAGCTGACTCCTGCAGTCTCTCTCTCACACACATCTAATCCCTAATCCTGGAGATAACAGCTCATTAACAAAAATATGGCATGAGACACCCAACTAATAAATGTCTCTCAGGAGCATGGAATTTGGGAGAAACACTGTAGAAAAATCCCATAGGCTTGGCTTGTACTGAATTAGCTTCACACTATTTGTAAGTATGTATATAACTATGTAAACAATACTATTTAAGTACTTTGTACTATTTACAGGTTATACTAAGGTTATACTAAGCCCAATCATGTTTAAGATTTTAAAAATCAGGAGTTTTAGGTACCACTAGTAGGCTTACACTAGGAATATTTTATTCTGTTTCCGTTTCTACATACTTTTAAGGACCTGTAGTTTTTGTCCATTTGCTTCTATTCACTGATGTCCTAGGTTCAGCATAAGTGTGGCTGCTTTTACTATCACATGAATATACAATAGTACTAGAATTAAATTTTAGATGTTTAAAAACCAATGCATATGATGAAGAGGAACAATAACTAATAATACCTCATGACTTACCCAGTGCAGCCCCCCTTAACAGTATGTTTCAATCCAGTAGTGCTCTGCTCTTACATTCCTGGGATGGCCGAACAGGAAGGCCTATCTAGGCACTAATCATTACAGTATACAAGAGATGGAAAAGTGGATAACGCCATCCACTAACTAATCTCCCAACCAGGGGGAATCCCAAATGGAACAAGATGAAGAAAATAGGCTCTCCATGCTCTAGCGAGTCAGTACACAACCAATGATGAAGAAAAGGCTTCTGTAGATGGCATGGCATGTCATGTCAACACAATCCTCAGCTCTGACATACTGGTTTCCAATGCTGTTCTGTTTGGTGATTGAGGCAGTCCAATTTGGCTCTCAGAAGACTCCAAATCCAGTATTTTACAGACTGAAATGTTTCTGAATAGTGCTGGAATAGAATCTTCCCCCACAGTTACTCAACCTTCTGACAGCTAAAAGGTGATTATGTATTCTTTTTTTTTTTTTTAATGCTGATTCTCATCCAAAGCAGAGCTTACCCATTCTTTTGCTAATCAATTCTTCTTAAGGGTTTTGCTCAAGACTTACAAATCTGATTATCAGCTCCTTGTTACCTACTGCCTTCATTATTTTCTGTGCTGTGATTTGGCAAATATTTTAAAGAAAAATTTGCCTTAAAAAAGCCCTGCATTTTGTCCTGTCATAACTTGCTGTTGTATATGCTTCTGCTTCTTTCAGCTACTGTTCTCAAACAATGCACCATTCTTTAATATTGGTTTAAACAGACACATTGTTGCTATAAAAACAAAAGCTAGAACTGATACCTAGCCATGGGCATGTGCTATATGAAGTCATAAAGACTGGACTGGCCCAAGCCTACATCCTCACTTTAATGTAACTACATATTTAGTAAAGTCGTGTAAGTTCAGAAAACGTCTTTTCTCAGCTAATCTCCAATCTTAGCCTGCCTTGCCCCGCATAAATTTAAAAATGTAGATATCATGCCTCCTTACATCACAATCTTTCGCACATAATGAATACACCCTGAGACTACTCTTCATCACTAGTGAGCAAAACTATCAACAGTTTTATAACAGACATACATAACGAAGGTGATCCATTTTTTGTTTTAAGATATAAACAGAGGGAAAAGGCGAGAAATGTGGTTACTGCATGCAAAATTATGGCATTTAAATTGTTATAGTAATATGGACATAAAATAATGCAGATATTACATTTAGTGTGAGTTGATAAAGAAATTGGACTTGATGATCTTGGAGGTCTTTTCCAACCCAATCTATTCTATGATTCTATGATTCTACCTTGTTGGACCTGAATTTTCTAATTATTACTCTGAACTTCATATAGCAAAGAATATTGCTATTGACATTTCTAGAATATATAATCAAACCAGTCATAATTTATACATTCTCACAATGAGCAGAAAGGTCAATTAATTTGTTGCAGATCTCCCTCAGTTTATTTATGTGTAACTGTACTCACTTTTCCCTAGAGAGCGCCACTACAGTTTTCCACTTAAGTTCATGCATAAGTATATGAAATCCTTATGGAATCAAAAATAACTGGTATTTACAATGTATGAAACATCTTCAGGCATCGTTCTTATGTAAAACAGGGGTCTTTGGATAACAGAAAGAGGATAAAGGATATGAGATTATGGTCCTTACCTGAAGCTTCTGATCCAGTTCAGTTCTTTCTGACTGCAATTCAGGACACTTTTTTTGTGTCACAACACTGCTTTCAGGCTACTGCCTTTTTATTTTCTCTAAATGTTGTTTACTTCTATTGTGCTAACACTAAATCTCTGCTTCCATCAAAATTAAAATGAAGTAAATTATAAATAACTCCCAAATAGCATGCATTTTTACTCAAACCATGACTGAATTCAATGAACTGTGCAGAAATGTTGTATTCCTTAGGCAAAATGAGTCACTCCTATATTCTTCTCTTCATATAGATGTAGAGTCCCATCTTACTGACAGCAATTGCTTTTATCATAGAGACTCTTGAATTTTAGCTGTAGGTATGGTCAAGTATCAAGGATTTGAATCTCAAATGAGATTGTCTGTCTGCGGTGGTATATATTTTCTTGCTATGTATTTTAGAGAATTTAACGTTCAATCAGACAGCAAAGCATCAGCTTAGCTTACAGCATTTCCTACTAACAAAACAGAAATAGCATTTTTTAAAATGCTCAGCTTCAGCCTATAATTACCTTCACAGTAAGTTGCAGTAGTAGCCTTTGTGCTGGAACAAAATTCCACCAGTGCAAACAATGTCTGTGAAAGTAAATCTGCAAATTTCACTTACACCTGTGAGCCACGAACCAACCTAAAAATTCCCTCTGGAGAATGAAATAAATAATAATTCTCCAGCATGGTAGCTTAGCTGAAGAAAAGTCTATTTCAACATACCTGCTTGTATTTCCTGTTAACCATCTATGCCTTGTATCAGTGAAGACAAATAGTGGGAAGGTAAGAGAATAGGTACTTCATAACTCCAAATTTCTGAAGTTTGGATAGGTTCAGTTACATAACTACTTTTTATGAATTATATTGATCCTAGAGTCAGTACAGTAAAGAAATTAGATTTGGCAATACTTTTAAATCACTTAATCAACTCTATTGTTATTCATGACAGGATAGAAAATAGATTTGGAACAAACCAGTGGTGTAAATTGCATCACTACCAACAGCAATACCTATCTGTTTCCATGTGTTAAGTCCTGTGAGTTCAAGGCATCATCCAAATTGCTTTCACTATGCAGAAAAAACTGGCAGATAGCATATGGAATCACCAGAGCAGCCAGTGACTGTAATAGTGTCATTGGATGTGAGAAATTATTCATATTTTTTATATCAGGAGAAATATGGATTTTATCTATAGTAAAAGTTAAGCCCAACTTCAGGGCTGAAGCTTTACCATAAAAGAGACATGGCATTTCAAACAGGCTCCATCTCTCTCCTCTTCTACTAGCACTGATTGTCACAGCACATGGTCATGTAGTTGTAGTCTCCCACCATAACAGATGTACCTTGGCTTTAAGCAAACTGTCATGCCCCCTGAAAGCAAAGGTCTTTCAAATTGTAGTGCAATTAAAAAACAACAACAAAAACCCAACAAACAAAAAACCCAAACACCATTGAAACTCCTTCAGATGCCACCACAAAGTACAGAGGATTACAGACTTAGTTATTGCAGTTATTATACAGCACAACTAGTGGGAGGCTATGTAAAAACTATTAGTTTCTACTGTATGTGTTCATATCGGGCAGGAGATTCCACAAATTTACTGAATCTTTCCAGAAAGCTCTGATATACTCTGATAAAATTTTGCTAGACAAAAAGAGGAATTATTTTACTTTACCGATTACTGGCCTCCTACAGAGTCAGCCACATATCACAGGAAAGCTTCAGAATGATAGCATTTATGTTAAGGTCTGATAATACATAACATTACATGTAACATATTAAATAATATATTCCACTGTTGTGAGTTCCTTACTAAAAACCAGTAGAGCAGAACTCCGTAACACATTTTTTTTTGTACTAAATCTTGCATGAAATGAAAGAAAAAGGAAATTCTGGATGGTATAAAAAATATTTACTTCCTTTATTGGATTTCCCCTCTACTGCTGTTATGGGCTGACCCAGGCCAGCAGCCAAACTCCTCCGCAGCCAATTGCTCAATTCCCTTGCCCAGCAGGACTGAGGAGAGAATAGGACGATCAAAAGCAAGAAAAGTCATGTGTCAAGATAAAGCCAGTTTAACAGGTGAATGAAAGGGAAAAACCACCAAAACCAAACAATGCATAGGCGGTACTTACCACCTCCCACAAGCACTCTGATGCCCAGCAAGTCTCTGAGCAGTGGCCACCTTGGAAGACACTCCCACCCCTCCACCCTTCTTCATCTACCCCGTTTTGATTGCCAAGTATGGTATGGGCTATCCCTTGGGGGCAGCTGTGCCGCCCCTGTCCCTTCCCAACTTCTTGTCCACCTCTAGCTTACATGCCGGGGACAGAGGGAGAGCAGAGGAAACAGAAAGCCTCAATGTTGTGCAAGCAGTGTCTAGGAACAGCCACATTATTAGTGTGTTATCAACATTTTTTCAGCCAAAATCCAAGACACAGCACCATATTGGCTGCTATGAAGGAAGTTAATTCCATCCCAGCCAGGTCCAGTACAATTGCTCATGTATAATTTAAAGCCATGTAGTACTGGTAAATTTTTCACCAATTTAAGATGAGACTTCTCCTTAAAAAACAGTACATAGTCCAATAATGATTTGTCAAAAGCTATTTCCTGCAGATTATCCTCTGTTCACACTTGCATGTTGATAGGAAAATAAATGTGCCATCAAAACCCATCCAAGAATGAGGTTTTCCACGTTCTTTTCTTTTTCCTAACATGTAGGTAGTGCCAGTAAGAAATGAATCAGAACTCCAGCAATTACTGAAAGTCTCACTGAAACAGACCAAAACCAGAGATCTTTTTAACTGGCATGAAATATGAGAGTTTTGTGCCTCTGCAGCTCTATTAACTATAACGGATGTATGGCCCATTTTGCAATGAGGAAAGAGAGACAGTGTTTCACCATGGGAAATAATGCCTGTACCCCATATTAGTGCTAACACTGACTTATTATGGAGAAGAAGGAAGTGGACTTCACCTCCCACTAGCACTGCCCATCATGGGACCCATGTCACACAGCACAGTCACTGCTGAAGGAGACCTGCCCACTTGGGGGTGGGCAGCTGAGGCCCCTTGTGCCACTCATCAAGCCCTCTGTGACCCACAGCAGGAGCAGTTTGTCCCTGGACAGTCCCCAGCAAAGGACAGTTGCCACCTTTTGGCTGTGTGGGGTCATCTGCAGTGGGAATTCCGTCACACAGGGTGCTGAGGAAGCCTTGAAGAAGCATTTTCCTTCAGCTCAGTGTCTGGGCACGCTGGAGTCTCCTCCAGACCTGGAGTTGCTAGAAAAGTATTTTTGACTGAAATATAACAGGTTTTTTTGAGTGAAATATAAAAGAAAGGGTAGATATTGCGCTATGGTAGGCCCCTGTGTTGCTCGAAAAGGAAACGCTCAAAGAGTCATTTTCTCACCAAAGTACACACGGGTACGTAAAGACACAGAACCCTGGTATTCACCAGAAGTCTGCATACTCCTCCTTAAGCAAAGCCCCCTGTTGATGCACTTCGATCCTTGTCCCAAGTGTGGTGCTGAGCAATGGCATGTCCACCTTACAAAGCCAGCCGTCTGCAAGGTGACACCGCTGCCACAGGGACCCCAATGACA
>NW_010335170.1:0-2747 GCF_000700745.2 Antrostomus carolinensis
GATGTGGGTTCCTCTGTCTCCACAGGGCCACATGTCCAGCCAGGAACCTGCTCCAGCACGGGCTTCCCACGGGGTCACAGCATCCTTCAGGCATCCACCTGCTCCGGTGTGGGGTCCTCCACAGGCTACAGGTGGTCATCTGCTCCACCATGGACCTCCATGGACTGCAGGGGGACAGCCTCTGCCTCACCATGGTCTTCATCACAAGTTGTGGGGAAATCTCTGCTCCGTCATCTGGAGCACCTTCTCCCCCTCCTTCTTCCCTGACCTTGGTGTCTACACAGGTTGTTTTTCTCACATATTTTCACTCCTCTCTCCAGCTGCAAAATATGCCATGTTTCTTTTTCTCTTCCCCTTCTCAATTATGCTACCACAGAGGTGTTACTGTCGTTACTGATTGTAGTAAGATAGGGTCTGGCGACCGGAAGATATCGCACTGTACGGAAAGGTAAGACACCCCTCTCTCTCTCCTAGTAGCCAATAGCATTTAGCCTGTGATGTAAGCAGGCAGAAGTGACGTAGTGAACCCACACCATATAGTACTGTGTCGCACATCATTAAACGCCATTTGCAGCATCCTCATATTGGTGTCAGTGCTCATTGGCCCAGAGACGGGGTGAGGGTTTGTCTCTGTGCCTCCTCGACCGGACGGGACGTTGCGGGATAACAACTGCAACAACTGATGGGCTCAGCCTTGGCCAGCAGCAGGTCCATTTTGTAGCCAGCTGGCATTGGCTGTGTCGGACATAGGGGAGGTTTCCGGCACTTTCTCACAGAAGCCACCCCTATGCCCCACCAACACCAAAACCTTGCCATGCCAACCCAATACAGTAGGTTACATGCTGCACAAGGCCAGTGCTCTGTTTGTCTTGCCTGGCTGGCCAGAAAGTAAATTGAAAGCTGAGCATGTAATAGCCGATCATCACCCAACTTACCCTCAAGCAGGGGTATAACCTTCTAACCAATCACTGATTTTCAGTGTGTTCACAGAAAATGAATTGTCTTCGAGTCTTCTGCCCCTCTGTCAAGTCTGACTGAAAATATCCAGTGCATAAAAAAAGCATGGGAGTAGAAGAACTGACAGATGTGCAGAAAACCTGACAAGTACTGAACACCTTGTATCTTAGCCTGGTTGAGAAAAGGCATGAAAAGTGAATGGCCTTTCTCTTCCCACTTTCATATCATAAATCAGGAATTACTCTAGTATTGTCTTTAGCCTGATATAATTCCAAATGTTAACAGGACAACAATTGACTTTTCAACTGAAGTTCTTCACAGTGTCTGAAACTCACTGTTTGACATTTACATGGTTCAGTTCTTAAAGAATTGACATCAGGTCTAACTGTACAGAATAATGCCAGTAATTCCTGATTTTCCTGCCTTGCTGTTGCCCCTTAGCCCAACATGGCATAAAGGTTTGTAGTGCTTTCCATACATCAAAGACAGGACTAATCCCTTAGCAGATTAAGGGATTCTTATTCTGCCCTTCAGCAGGCAGAATAAGGCATTAGGTACAAGATCAGACTTATGACTTAGGCCTTTTGCAACCATTTGTTTTACATTTCTTCTCAGAAATTTAAGTAGTAATAGTAAAAAGTACTGAAAATATTAAAAGCCAAGGAAAAACCAAACACCCATTCCTGGGAGACATGCCCTATAATCTGCAAAAATATAGAACCTATCTGTGAGTACTGATTCATACAAGCAATGGAATTAAAGGAGGTTTAAGTTTTCAAGTACTATGGAGCAGGTCTTAATTTTTACAAGTTTTGTTTTGTTTTTTTTTATCTCCACTTCTCAGACAAGAAACTCTTAGCCTTTCTCACAGATTTTTTGTTCTTAAAAGTATTGGGGGAATATGTTTTTAATTTTTAAGAACCAACAAGACTTTCAAGAAAAAATGTGATATTCATTCTACAAGAGTGACATTTCTACTATTGTTACAAAATGGTATGACTTTAGATGAGACTTCAGAAGCTTTTCAAGGCAAAAAGGCTCTTATAGTCTAAATATGCCATTGAAGGTCTTTACTTTTCATGTATAGCAAAGGAGGTAAAAACATCACTCCTCTCCCTTGCATGGCTCCCTCAAATCTTTTTGGTCACATAGCTGAGGTCACTTAGTCAATGGTTTTAGGAAAAAAAAGTGAAAACATTATTGTCTAACTGAACTTCTAGCCCACTTTCTCTCTTAGCAAATGAAAGACCCGAGATGTCATAAATGTTTGTAAAAGGAAATAGCAGGAAGCATGAATGTAACTGTCTTACCCGGTCATGCTATTTACCCATAGTCTTTAAAACACTGCTTTTCATGAAATACACTATCGCACATCTTTTTCTATGGTTATTTGGCAAGCACTACAACACAATACTGAAAAGACAACTCTGATGCACTCTGTTCCCTAGTGACAAATGTACATGTAGATATACACATTTACTCTACTAATTCAATGTCAACAAATCAAATGCCAGTATTCAATAATTTTTTAGGCTTGACGGATGGGCCTGTGCTAACCTCATGAAGTTCAACAAGGCCAAATGCAAGGTCCTGCACCTGGGTTGGGACAATCCAAAGCACAAATACAGGCTGGGCGACGAATTGTTTGAGAAGAGAAGGACTTGGGAGTGTTGGTAGACAAGAAGCTCAACATGAGCCGGCAATGTGTGCTTGCAGCCCAGAAGGCCAATAACCATATCCTGGGCTGCATCAAGAGAAGCGTGGCCAGCAGGTCAAGGAAGGTGATTCTC
>NW_010335170.1:2865-12141 GCF_000700745.2 Antrostomus carolinensis
GGCTGGAGCACTTCTCCTATGAGGACAGGCTGAGAGAGTTGGGGCTGTTCAGCCTGGAGAAGAGAAGGCTTTGGGGAGACCTTATAGCAACCTTCCAGTTCCTGAAGGGGCCTACAGGAAAGCTGGGGAGGGACTTGAAGTGATAGAACAAGGGGAAATGTCTCTAAACTGAAAGAGGGTAGGTTTAGATTAGATATTAGGAAGAAATTATTTACTATGAGGGTGGTCAGACAATGGAATAGGTTGCCAAGAGAAGTTGTGGATTTCCCTTCCCTGGAAGTGTTTAAGGCCAGGCTGGATGAGGCTTTGAGCTACCTGGTGTAGTAGAAGGTGTCTCTGCTCATGGCAGGGAGGGTGTAACTAGATGATCTCTAAGGTCCCTTCGAACCCAAACCATTCTATGATTCGACGAGATTCTTTTTTTCTTGTTTCTATTGAGGAAATGAGGTTTTCAAAGTGCTACCAGCTTTTTTTTTTGTTTTGTTTTGTTTTAAATTTAACTTGGGAGAAGTGTTTTTGTTTGCTGGATACACAATTTAAGATCAGAAAATAAACACAAGCTTATGTGCCAAAACTCAGCAAGTAGCTCTGAATTTGTTCTGCTGCAGCTACAATAAATCCCAGCAGTTTCTAATAGACTCAGTGGTATGTTGTGGTGATAGTTTCCCCAAATTTTTTATTTGTGGCTAAATATTAACTTAGCACTTTGCTCAAGAAAAAGAGGAAAAAATTAGGGAAAAAACTCCCCAAACCCTCTGAAAATATTGATCATAGTATTTGCCATGTTTGTTGTCTTTACAACTCAAATTCATTGACATGGAAAAGCCCAGTCTATACATGAAAATCACAATTAGAAAGCAAAAGCTGGTCCCTTTGAGAAAGTTTTTCAAAATAGGGTTGAAACTTCAATTAAAACCCCCTAAACTCTTAGACAAGGAGATGGAGCTGCTGTACATGGCTTGCTTAGTTTCTCCTAGGTGTCTGAAACATTTTAGGATGAAATCAAGTAGCCAAAAGCTAGGTAACAATCCTGCTTGAAAGCATCTATGAAGTTTAATGCCTCCTATGTTCTGGAGGGATCCTTTCTCTAGAGAAGTAACAGTTTTAATCTCTGCTTTAATTTCACCAGTCCATCAGATCATCTGTTTGATCACATTTATAATGACAAATAGTTTCCCTATTTGTTGAATCACTATTTCTCTAATACAAAACTATCTTACTTAGGCTTGTCTAAGAGGCAAAATTTTAAAGGCTTGAGGACAGTTAAAGCCGACATGAACCTACAGGTGACATTTTTCCTACCCTTTCTCCACAATCAGTTGGGAGTACAGAGGACTTCCTTCAGAGAAACGAACTAGAGTGCCTGGCTTAGTCCTCTACTTTGAAATGTCCCTTGAAGAGTAATTCTCTGTATGAAAGCTTAGTTTAAAGACATTAATGTCTCTGGGAATAAGACAGGTTATATAAAATTACCTTTTAAGGACTAATCTTTTGGTTTTGGTGTCTGTGTGTGTGCAACAATCCTTTCCAAAAAATCACTCCACCTTTTTGTCGATGACAGATTGAATAGGTACTATATTTGCAGGAATGAGACATCATAATTGTCTTCTATGAGTGTTGAAAATGTTCTCAGTAGATTTAAAACATTTTGATGTGGTAGCACTACAGAATCACCTGGAATATGTGGGCATGGCTGGACCAAGCACTGTACAAAAGTGAACACAATTATATTTATTGAGATTTAATTGTACATAAAATAACATAAGTAATTAATTCTGATTATGTTTTTAAAATTATTTAATATTTCATGGTGCTCAGATATAGTCAACATCTTTAAGGCAATAAATTCAGTTTGCTTTCTGTTATCATACATGTTACATAACTGACATGTTTGGGGTAGGAGGGAGAGGGAGGTTGTTTTTATAAGTAATACAGAGAGCACTTTTAGCCAAAGCTTTGTACTTATCTTGTACCTTTGCAGACAAGATCCAGTTACAGAACACTATGACTGTCATTTGCTTTAGAGTTTGGTATTAACTGATACTTCTCTTAATGACAAAAAAAGTGGCTGACATACAAACTAATCCAATATACTGCCTTGCTTCAAAACAACAGGACGCTTACTTTGCCTGCAAGCCAGATGGACCATTGTTCATTTCCATACAACATATTTCTTATGCAATCAAGAAGCAGGGGGGAGAACCAGTTGCAGCTACCTCAGCAGCAAGAAGGAGTCTTATTGTTTACCAGTCAAGTCTACAAGATAGGTTCAACATGTGTACATGAGGGAAAGCTCTGAACACCACAAGAAATGAACAAATTCAAGGGCTCATTTGCTCTTGCCTACTTAGGTCACTTTGGCACGCTGTCTCATTGTGAAGGAAATGGCCAAGTACTACAAGATATGGAGCTGGAGCACATGTTCTCTTACCTGTAAGTCTCTTGTCTGTTTCGAAAAATGTTGTCATTATTAAGAACATTGATGTGTTTGAATTACCACCCTCAATTCCTGTAAGCATCACATGCTGTGGTTCTTGACCTCAGCAAAGATCCCCCGCCTTTGTTGCACTAGGGATGTAAGTCACCACTGCTAGCAGCAAAACAGGCAAAAGTGAAGTGTGACTGTCAGCTCCATTGTCTGATCTTGCTTAGCTGAATTAAATGGCAAACATGACAGTGCTCCCAAAGACCTAGGAGCAGAGGGACCAGTGGGAGCTCTGATTTCTTCATGTTTCACTTAAAACAATTTCAGGATTCTGCCACTGTTTTGAACATACAATACGGTCCATATTCCTGTCATGCTTCTGTCACTTATAATTTTAGTAGTATTTGTTGGAGGCTACATTATGAGCCCTTACACATAACCTTTCATGAAAAGCTGTCCTGGTAGAGCCAGTGAGGCATTCAGGGGAACAGTGCACAAAAGAATGAGCACAGCATCACCTGGTAGTGTGTCAGTAACAGGGCATGCCACTTATGCCAACAGGTATGGGGCCACGAGGGAACCAATGACAGGACAAAAATTCGACAGCAAATCAGAAATGTGAACTCCCCTCTAAAGAATAAAGATGAAGTTTCTTTGTGTATTCAGCACTATGCCTCACCAGCTTTTGACCTGATGTTCTGTTCTTCCAATTATACAGAAATGTAATTGCTTAGAAAGGTATGCCACAATACAAAAAATCCTGAAGTCACTGATAAAAAGAAAAAAAAATGCAGTAAACTTTTTCAACAAACAACATCTAGAGCCACATACTAGCACATGACAGGAAAAAATGCCTACTTTTTCAGTCAAAGGCTTGTCACTCAGTATACTAGAGATCAAATATATACCTCTATAAATCACATGATGCTATTACAAATGTACTATCATTCTCTATTTTCTACTGTCTCTACAGTAGGGATTTTATTGTCACAACATCAACAAATTACTGCCACAAAATCAAGAAGTTGCTTTTGGTCCTTTATACTATCAATTGTCCTGGTTTTTAGTTGAAATAGAGCTGGTTTTCTTTTTAGTAATTAGAAGAGTGGTGTTTTCGTTTCCAGCCTGGGACTTGCTGTGAGAGACATTGATAAAGTACCAATGTTTACATTTTTGTCACTGGAAGTGAAAGACTTTGTGTTCTCTTAGTCCACAAGCAAAAGATTTAAGGGGGGAGAAGAATATTTAAATTAATAAACTTAATTGACAGTTAGATATGCCAATGGTGTATTCCATATCGTATCACGTCATGTCCAGTATATCAGTGAGGGTCTCTTCCTCTTTTCTCTCTCTCTGACTTTCTCTCGGGCTCTCGCTCTTACGGGACTGCGGTTTTGGTTCGGGATTGTTGCTCCTCCGGGATCGTTATCTGGGAACGGGCCGGGCTCGGTCAGGAGCGGGGTGAGCTATAACATTGGGTGTCATTCATTTGCATATTTTGTTACTGTTATCATTATCTCTCCTATTTTAATATTAGTATTATTTTAAGTTTTCTCTCTATTATTAAAATGTTCTTATCTCAACCTACAAGCCTCCTTATCCTTGCCCTCTCCAGTCCTCTCCCCTGTCCCCTGGGGGGTGGGGGGGGAAGTGGGTGAATGGCTGTGTTGGCTGCTAGCCAAGGGCTAGCCCAGTGAAACTATCACAGTCATTTGTGTGACCATTTCAGCTAAAAACCACTACATCAGTACTGACATTGTCAAGGTGTCTGCATTAGACAAACAAGGGATCAGACAAATGCTGAGGAAAATGTCATGAAACAAAACCATGTGTGACACAACTGATTTGGACAGAATATTTACTTCTTACAATTTCCAAAGGAAACACATTGAAGCACTAAAAGAGATTTTTTTGTGTTGTGGAAACTATTTCAGTTTAAAAAAAAAAAAAAGACTAAAAGAAATGAGAATCATTACCTGACAACAAACTGATTTGTGTCTTTTGCAGTGAGATCAATATTTGCTTTATGTATCCTTTGAGTGCTGCCAAAGGACAAGGGTTGGACCAGAACTGGGTCTGAATGAAAAGCAGTGAACTTCTCACTTCAGTATCTATTGCTTCCGTTGGTAAGCTTTACATTGTTGCTTAACACACTCTGGAGCATTACAACAAACTTTTTTCTTTTTCAATGTACAGAGTAGGATGCAGTAATCAGCCTGGGCAATTACATCCTCCAACTTCTTTATTGTTGAACTGCAGATCTACCAGGACAGCTTTAGTCATAAGAAAATGCAGAAGAATATGAAGAAGTTTCTTGCTTGTTTACTGTCATTAACAAATGAATTTTGGGAAATGATACTAAAAATCTGTGGTTATTCCTACTAAAATTACTTTCACTTGAATGCAAGTAAAATCTAATTTCATATTTCCTAGATCAAAACATAAGGGAAAAAAGGAGTATGCATCTATCCATAAACACAACAGGAAGTGAGCAGCAAATCTGTACCTCACTCCTATAAACAGAATCCGGAAATACAAATTGTGAAGCAATCTTCCCAGGGATGCACCAAAACTCTAAAATACTATGGAGGTATTATGTAGTGCCTCCATAACCATGGAGGAAAACCCTTCAGATCAATGTTTCCATTAGTTGCTATTGCAGTCTGATTTGCTGTACAATGATCTGTCCAGTTATTGCAAGAAAACCAGTACTACTCTTCATTTGATGGGAACATTACCTTGCAAAGGGAAAAAAACCCAAAACAAAACTTAAATGGCATGGCTCTGAGCCAAGTTGAATAAACATGTTACAGTGCTGGGGCTGAGCAGTTGCCAAATTTGTAAGCGCCCTGTTTTCTTTTCTCCAGTTCAAAAGCCAGAAGCAAAATGGGATCCAAACCCAATATATCCTGGCCAGGTCTTAGGCTACTGGACCACCAGATGAAGTCTGAAAGCCACTTTCCCAAGACTGGGATGGGTGCAGTGGGAAGTATTTGTGTAAGGGTCAGGATTTTTCATAGAATCATAGGAACATCAAGGTTGGAAAAGACCTCCAAGATCATCAAGTTTAACCATCAACCCAACATCACCATGCCCACTAAACCATGTCCTGAAATGCCATGTTTACATGTTTTTTGAACAGCTGCAGGTGACTCCACCACTTCCCTGAGCAGCCTCTCTCATTTTTGTGTAGAAGTCCTGAGCTATGGTGCTTAAAGACAAGAGATACTTTTCATGAGCTTGGACTATGGACTATTACACTGAACAGGATGACTTGGGCTCCTTTATCTGGGAGAATTTCCGAACTAAAATTACTATCAGTGATGTCCCTTGTTAGAAGTTCAGTCTGCTCTTCCTGTTAGGTGTATTTGGTCCTTTCCCATGCCTGGCCCATAGCTCCCCATCAACAGCACATTGCCTTCAGGGAGAGAAAGGCTTTTTCTGGACATGGTCAAAAACTTAGGCAAAGCATGAGCAGTGCTTGTTTTTAAATGTCTTTTCTGTATCAAAAAAGCACTAGAAGGACTGTGCTTACAGAGTTGCTATGAAATACGTTGCTTTTTTATACTTTCTGAAAAGTGATCCCCTTGCCTATGGTGTTGACACTCTATAGTTACACTGGTGGAGATCAGTTGGCCTGTTCTTTTTAGGCAAAGAGTACAAGTCAAAAGCCTGCAAATCCTATTCATATCTTGTAACACTGAGTCATTAAATTAAGTGTTCTATCAAAATTCCTTCTCAGATAATTACATTTTGCTATCTAAATTTCCCACCTAGTTTCAGCTGAGTATTGTGTACTTCCTAATTTCCTGTTCTAAGCTTTCTGTACCAAGGACTAGCTAACAGGGGAGGAAGATAGGGAGGAAGATTGTGGTTTGACATCATAGTGTCTGTAGGAGGACTGTGGGGATGAATAGAAGATTTTATCTCAATAAATCTATGAATATTTCATCTTTAAAAAGACTTTCTTATAAAGATTTCTTCAGGCTACGTATAAATTTCCCTTCACAGGCTTTTATTGCTATTTTTTTCTATGGACCCAGCACTCTTCACTCTAGACTTTTTATAGCTTCTTTGTGCCACTGGCTGCAGTTAGCAAGTTCAGAACAAATGGCTCCCTTTTAAGTTAAATCCAGTGTGACTTAATGAACTAGTTGGCAGCAAGGCATGCAAAGAGCATCACAGCTGCTTGACCTGTCTAGATAGTGTGTATTGCACTCCCATTTTATATTTAGCCTTGAGAGCCAAGCTGGTAGGAGTGAGTACAAAGGTCACTGCCCTCCTGCCAAAGTCTCTCTCGTTACTTTCCTGCTATCATCATATGCCAATGCATGATATTTGCTTAGGTGTTTGTTTCAAGGAAGACATCCTTTGACTTCTGTTTGGCAAATACCAAAATTTTTCTGTCTTAAAAAAGAGAAATACTTTGATAATGTTCAAAATAGACCTCTTTCATTTCTCCCCTTGAGTAAGACATAGGTCATAACCTATGCCTCCTCCCCACAGGAACTCTCTAGTGCAGGAAAACAAATTCAAAAGCCTCAGGTGTCCTGTATGAATCTTATCTGATCATCAGCCACTGGGATTGGTTCTGTGTTCTGTCAAAGATCAATGCTACAGCATGACTTGACTGAAATACAATGTATTTGCCTGTCCTGTTGATTATATATTTCTTTTGGCTCTCCAAGTCAGATACCAGTCACAGAGCATAGGGTTATTCTACTGTTGTTGTTAAGTCACATTAGTAAAACCCATGGTAGATATTTCTGTAAAAACTTTCCATTTATCTGTGTTCATCAGCAGGGATGAAATAACAGGAACAGTACTATCTTGCTGAATTTTAAAGGGATATAAATCCTAATATGTCTTGCATCTTCCCCGCAACACATAAACAACAGGGAAATTAAAGTCTTTCTATAGTACTATCCTTAATACAAAATCCCAGTTCACTTAATATTACATCAGATCTTTCCTTTAGATTTTTTCTCCTCTTTTTTAGCATAGTCCAAGCATGCTACTGTAGGAACTCAGGGATGCACAGAAAAGAAGAGGCAGAATTAGAAGTGTATGCAAAGAATAAGGGCTGAAATATACTGAATTATATAGCAAAGGATACATAGCTCCTGCTAAGGCCTTCCATTGACTTCTGTGGCTTTGAACTAGTTTTCATGAACTGCATAAAACAGCAATTACTTATGTCAGTCCTTTAGCTTTTGGAGTAGATGTTCAAAAGGGAAATAATGAGTTCTTCTTAAACTTGTTCAAAACCCTTGGTTTATGTTTTTATTAGTGCAGCTTGTGTAGGCTCAACACTAGCTAAACAGTCAAAAAAACCAAATTATATTTAAAAAATTCTCAGGGAGATCTTTTTCCCTTAAAAAAACCCAGACATCTTGATCAACATAACATTTTCATCTGATGCAAAGGAAAAAAATAATAATATTGGGCAGATTTTTGTGGGAAATAAATACAGGCAAAAATGCAAACTAAAACCTACTTAACATTGTAATACTCAGGGGAAGATGCACTTAGACATGTCTTTTAATGGAAACTTTGCTTTGAAGAGAGAGTACACTTTACCCAGTCAAACCCCAACAACATCTGTCACTATTGCAAGCAACTGATCTCTTAATCACAAGCTATTTGTTTCAGAATAGCTACAGGGTTTAAAGCACCATAAATCTTCTTAGAAGTCCCTTTGCAATACCACTGTGTGCAGACAAAAAATATCCCTTTTCCCCACACAGGTAAACTACAGAGAACAGGCACAAGAAAACCAAGCTATGCTTTACAACTAATAGCACACCACACCAAGAGGAGGTGGTGACAGAGTGGTTTCTGCTGCTCTGTCTCTGCAGGAGTTCTGGCATCTTTTGGTATCTTTGTCTTCCAGTATAGATTTACTGTGCTGTTGGGATTATTTTCTCTTTGCCTCCTTTTATATGCAGTTTGCCTCAAGGCTTGAGTTCCAGATGTTTTATTATTGTCATTTTTGGATTGCTGGCACCTTCTTTCTGCTCATGGTTGTAAAGCTGTGCTTTTCTGGCTGGTTGGTTCCCTTTGTTTTGGGGCTAGATTATCAACTGCTTGGCAGGGGTGGCTCTAGGCATGTGGCAAGAGTGCTGCTGCATGGGGATCAGCCATTTTGGAAGCCCCACTTTGTCAGGAACACCTGGCAGCCCTCTCTCACTTCATTAATGTGCTAGGACCCCACAGGCAGCTTCAAAAATTAAATGAAAGAGCTTAGCTGTTGTCCTAGCTGCCAAACCCTGCCTGCATCCCAGGTCACACTGCTCTGCTTCTTCAGTCCTTTTTCTGTGGTGACTGAAGTGCTGACTCCCCAGCTTTCCTTAGCTAAATCCCTTTCCCAGTTTGGAGTCACCTAGCTGTCATATCCCACTACCCCTAGATTTTCTGTGTAGTTACAGAGGTTCACCTCAGGCACAGCATGCCCTGCATTGCAAACTATTGCAGGGCCACAAGCCTTGTAAAACTACAGAGAGGAGGGATGACTGGCTCTGTGCTGTGCTTCTAATCAAGCACAGCAAGAGGAATATAGATCCAGTAGTCCTCTGCCTCCTGTGCAAGCTACCAGAAGCATCAGAGGTCATTTACATCGAAAAGCAGGTCCCCTTTCTCTTTTGCAATGCATAGGAAGATCCATTCTTCAACAGAAGCTATCACAGTTGTCATTAACACCAGAGAGGTACAGAAAATTAGGATGAAAAGGATGGCTGTCATTTTCCCAAATAAGTAAAATGAATGCAGTAGAGAAACCATATTGGTACAGCTGCCAATAATTAGCACTGGCAGAAATTAAGCTCCCTTTGACAAAATAATAATAATAATAA
>NW_010335171.1:0-477 GCF_000700745.2 Antrostomus carolinensis
CAGCAAACTTGCTGAGGGTGGATTCTATCCCCACATCCAGGTCACGGATGAAGATGCTAAACAAGACCAGACCCAGTACAAACCCCTGTGGAACACTGCTAGTTACAGGCCTCCAACTAGATTCTGTGCCACTGATCACAACCTTCTGAGCTCTGCCAGTCAGCCATTTCTTAATCCCCCCCCCCATCCACTCATCTATCCCATACCTTCTAAGCTTTGCTACAAGGATATTGTGGGGTACAGTATCAAAAGCTGAAATCAAGGTAGACAACATCCACTGCTCTCCCCTGATCTACCCAACTGGTGACAACATCATAGAAGGCTACCAGATTGGTCAAGCATGATTTCCCCTTAGTTGAATACTCCTGATAACCTTCTCTTCCAATTGCTTAGAGATGGTATCAAGAATAAGTTCCTCCATGGAGGTGAGGCTGACTGGTGTGTACTTGCCTGGACCCTCCTTCTTGCCCTTTTTGA
>NW_010335172.1:0-2372 GCF_000700745.2 Antrostomus carolinensis
GGGGCGAAGGCGGGTGCTCGGGACACGCTGCGGTGCCCGAGGCCGTGGATCTCCGGGGCGATCGGCCGCCCGGGCGGGCTGCACCCTCTCTCCGACCCTGCTGAGAAGCTGGACAATAACGGGAAAGACCCGAGTTATTCCCACCCCTCCTTCCATTTCCAATATTAAATGACTGGAGTTTTTGTGGGAAAGGGTATGAAATTTTGGCCCCGCTTAGCGTGGAGCCGAGGTTGGAGAACCTCCCAGAGGTCGGCCATGGGGAAGGGCATCCTGCAAAATTCCCCCCCAGGGCAGTGTCTCAGGTGGGAAATAGCATTAATCGTACAGGGTTGTCTAGTTTCCTGGGAGAACTGACTCCCAAGGGTTTTCCAGAGACTGGCATACACGGCTGATTCTGTAATGTACAATTTTCTGTCAGATAATCTAGCTTAATGCTTCCTTGTGCACTTGACAATCCCACTGTCATCTCCTCGACCTACTCCCTAAAAGCTCCTGGGGAAGTGGCTCAGCATCTCCAGATGATGTTTCTATCAGACGCTGAGTTTCTGCACTGCTGGCTGACTAGAAAGCAGCATTTTGACCCTTCAGTTTATGCAGATACTGAATGAGCCGTGCTTCAATTATTCATTCTGATGCTATTGCAACCTTCTGCAGTTTCTCTTCTCCAGAGACATGATGTGTAACGAGACTTTGAAATACTTTTGCCAACGAGGCTGCGATTCCATCTAGGCGTATGGCAGCTGTTTGCTTGTCTAGCTGTTCTCAAGGGTTAATTTATAGCAGTAAAAGGTATGTCAAGGAAGAATAAGGATTCCCAGTAGGGCAGCATTACCCTCTACATTCCTCCTGCTCCCCTCTAAAAGCCATAACAAAGCTGAGATCAGAGTGCTGAATGGTTGGTGGACTAGGCTTTACAAATGAGTTTAGTTATTTTCCACCTGGCAGAAGCAAAGCCTTCAAAGTACATCTGGTCTCCATAATGGAGAACCTATGGCTTCAGTATGGAATTGATTTAAATCTGAGAATTTATCAGCCTAGTAGACATTTGCTGTTTGGTAGCTGAAGAAACAGGTGCAGGAATGAAATACATTGGAACCAGAGATTTGGCGGCAAAACTTGGAATCCCATTTGTTGTTATTTATGTTTTACTGGTGTGATCATCTGTCCGTTGTGCTGTGCTCATTGAGAAACTGAGAACCATTCCTGTTTTCCAATTACAGGAGACTGGGTGGACCCACAATGGCAGCAGCTATACTTGTGGAAATATAAGATAACTATACAGTGACCTGTAGTCAAGTAGGTGTATGATAGCTTTTATATTCTCCATTTTAATAATAGACATATTTCCAAACAGCAGCAAGGCTGATTATTGGTCTCCAGGTCTCAGAATACTCACTCTTGTGTCAAACAGTAATTTAGATGAACAAAGCCACACAGAGCAAAACTGTGTGTCTAAGTTGTATAGACCCAGGATAGTTTGAAGGCCAAAAGAAAAAGTCCAATTCAAAGTGAACGTACAGCGAGTCTCCAGGTGATCTCTGTCATTCTGCCCAAATTTCCACGTTCTTATGGTTAGTTGTAGGCAGAGAGCATTGAAATGAACTAGTCTGATAGTGACAGTAGATTTCCAAGGTGGAGAGAGCCTCTGAGAATATAATTCTCAGCTGAGAAGTGTCTCCCTCCAAGAGCTACTCATCTCTACATTGACTCTAAGGCATGAGAATAAAGAAAAATACAGGGCTTAAAAATGCTAGAGTCTTAAAAATGCTGAAGTCTTGGGCTTTGTTACAACTCAGATGTAACAAATCAGCATCGGAGCTCAGATGTTAGGATTTGCTGGGGTTTACCCCTGAACTCTTCTGTTCACCCATCCTTTTAACTGGCCAAAATATGAAGTGTACGTTCTACTCCAAGATGCACAATTAAGGAAGATTATGTTCCACTTGCCTTAAGATTACATCTTATTGACTAGTCTGTAGGGATGAGGAACTTTGTACTGCCTTGGAAGACACATTAAGGCTTGGCAATTTGGTAGCCCGTCACACATTATTTGAAAGAATCTACCTGACTGATTTTCACCCAGTAGAGATTAAAAGCTTCAGCTCTTACTTCTTGATAGACACTCAGAAATTTAGTATAGATCCCATCCCACAGGACTTTGTTTTCCCTTTCAGCTTTCCTTTGCCTTTTCCTTTGCCCCTATCCCAGGAAAGGAAATGTGCCTGATGCTCAAATGAGGTAAGCCAGTAATAAATACATCACTGCTGTGCTGCTGGCTCTCTTGTCAATCCCTTGGCTCCCCAAGTGCTTTCTTGTCCCTGTAAAGCCTCTCTCTAGTTGCATACTTCCTCCAGACAGGTTAGAGAACACAG
>NW_010335172.1:2394-37709 GCF_000700745.2 Antrostomus carolinensis
CTGAGTTTTCCAGCTGAGGTAACAGCACCAGAATCAGGAGATGATCACAGAGCAAGCAGTAAGTGGCTACTCCAGAGCCTAATAATTGATTACTAGGGCTCCATTGGGAAATAGTACAAATTCATAAAGTCCTGTTTCTCCCTTTTCACCCTCCAGCTGGTTAATTCACCCCATGCATGTTTTCTGCTGTGCCAGGGCCACTGTGCCAGGAAAACTGTCCATACTGGGTTAAGGAATCTGGGGAAACTATGGAAGTGGTTAGTGGAATGAGAGCCAGAGCTAGATGAGAGAGTCAAGCCACTGTTGTCAGGAGGAACACCAGATCATCTTTATTCATACGGACACAAAGGCTTACTATCTGCTGGTGCCTGCTTGTGACAACCACAGCTGGTGTTTGAGCTCTGAGGAGAGGAACCTGCAGTTCTCTAGTCAAGGGCAGATGCAAAGAAAATGTTGAGTTCATTGAAATCAACTACCTGCCTTGGTGCATTCCTTCTGGCGTGTGCTGCTGGTGTAACCATAGTGAATGTAATAAATGTTGACATTTCTAATATATCCCTAAGTCTACAGAGAGAGCTGGTCACATCTTTCCCATTCATTATTTCAGTATTCCAGCAGACTCTAACAGAATTGGCTTTTGTTCATTTTACACAAGATTTTTTGTGGCACGAAAGTGAGAGATTTAATTTGGGGTTTTTTTAAGTAGAAGTTGAGATTCTTGATCGTGGTTGTGCATTAATTTTATATATTTGCTTTGGGGAGGCACCAGGGTATAGCAGATGAAGGAGGCTATAAACTGGGTAAACATGATTTTCTGAACAGGAAGGTCTTCTTTAAACAACATCAGAAGATTCAGAGCTCATAATCTGTATGCTTTTAGTCTGTGCCAGTCCTTCAGAGAGGCAACAAGCTGCTTAAAACTGATACGAAAGCTGTGTCTGTGTGTCCTGGATGTGCTTTTGTTCAGTGTTTTCTTAGATAACCTGGAAGGTAATATAAAGAGTGGGTGTATCACATTTGCCAGGGACATAAAACTGTGAGACTTGAAATATGCTGGAGGAAAAAGATTAGAATTATAAAATTATTCCAGCAAATTGGGAGGAGTGCTAGGAAAAGAAGTGGATGGAATTTGCTAGGGATAAATGCAAGGTGCTACGATAAGGCAGGAATGATCAACTGCATAAGCACCAGTGAAAAGCAAATGACTAGGCTGCAACTCTGCAGAGAAGAATCTGAGTGTTATGATAGATCACAAGCTGAACATGAGTCAATGTCATGCTGTTGCAAATGAAGGCAAACATCTTGCTAGGATATATAAAAAGACATATAGCCTGGAAGTCACGTGAAGCGATCCTCCCGCTCTGTTCAGCATTGCTAAAGCATCAGCCTGGAGACTGTGCAGAGTTTTGGTTATTGTACTTTGAGTCAGGTGCGATGCGATCGGAGAGAGTCCAGAGAAAAACAGCAGGACTCATCGGAGGTCTGAAAAACGTGACCTGCAAGATGATTTGAAAGAACTGAAATTATTTAGCCCAAAGACCAGAAAGCTGGCAGGGGAATATTACAGTCTTCAGATACAAAATAGAGGAGGGAATGATTTTTACTTTGGGCTCGTGGTGGATGGAGCAGAAAGCAAGAAGTAGCAGAAAGAGAGATTACTTTAGACTGCAGGAACAATTTTCTAGGACCTAGGATAATAAAAACTGTTGCATATTTGGTCTGGGGAGGTTGTGAAAACTCCATCATTTTAACAACAAGTTGGACAACTGTCTGTGAAGAATGAAATTAGGCTAGTGATCCTATTATGGGAAAGTGCGTGGACTATTGGACATCTTAAGTTCTCTTCTAGACCGTTCTTCTCTCGTTTTATGAAGGCAAGACACTCATTTCATGTAAATGAAATAACAGCTGTCTGCTGGCCCTGCTCTGATGATTGTCTGATATCCAAGGGTAGCACAGCACCGAGAACACAATGCAGCTCTTTCTGAAAAGGACTTGAAAGAAAAAGAAGAACTTACTAGAAGATGGTTAAAAGAGGTCTCTCTTTCTGGGGAAGACATAAGGAACTGGACATTCTGATTTCCCTGGAGCAGATGCTTGACTGAGTCTATGAAATCTGAAAACAATGATATGGAAGAGTTGAAATGAATGAGGATTAGCAGTTAGCAAAATGATCAGAACTGAAAATACAAACTCTTCTAGTACATTTTACTCCTTGAATGAAAGACCATAGTCCAAAAATGCTTTTGTAGAGATAAAATGAAATAAAATAATGGAATTCAGAACAGGAATAAAATGAAGCATAGTTCTACAACTGATGTTTTTAGGCATTTCTCCTGGGAGAGAAAATCTAGGTCCTGTAGTATTCACAGTTTAACATATATTGTTTCATATAAATGGGACAGACGGTCCCCTGTGCATGGTGAGAAGATGCTGGATCTCTGTGAGGAGACAGGTAGAAAGAAATAAAAGAGCAATGATCATCTCTTTTGGATGCTGCAGTGGTGAGCTCCACGTAAGATCCTGAATAGAACACATTTTGAGTCCAGCTAAAGAATTTTTTAATCCTCTAAAGGGAGAAAGATTTTTCTCTCTCCCCAGGCTTTAGGCCTTTCCACTCAGACGAAAAGAAAAACTCTTAGATAAGTTAAAGACATACTGGGAGGAGTGGAAATGTTTTTCAAACCAACCAGGCAATAGGGAATTTTTTCTCTGAAAACAGGTACTCTCTGGGACCAAAAGGCTGCAAAGCAACTGCTGGAAAGAATCTGTGTTGAATGAACAAGACAAGGAGAAAATGAAGAACTGGGTTGTGCTTTTCAGAAGGCTGTTTTCATGGAGCTGTTGCTCAGTGAACTGTAGCGTATTACCATTCTAATCGGGTGCTGTTTAAACACTCTTACACTGGAATTATCCATAAATTGATGGAAATCCTCATATTTTGATTTACTCTGGGGCATGTGAGCACAAACTGTGACACTATAAAAGCTTTGATTCCTTTTCCCCCTGTCCCTATCTTCCATTGCTGCTTGAACACTTTGGAAAAAATAAGGATTTGCTTAGAAAGCCAGTCACTTGATGCCCCACGTATTTTGAAGTAAATTCACAGCTCTTCCACCCAAGGACTGACCAGTACTTCACATTAGCTTGTGCTCTTTGCCTGAGTTTATTTCAATGTTCCTTCTCCCATCCTTCCCTTTGCTTTCTTAGTTCTCATATGAGTATATATAAGAAGAAAATTAACTGTCCTAGCAAAACCAGGACAGTTTTTGAATATGAAAACTATATTTGGGAGACAGGTTATCCAAAAGAAGGCTCACTGTGACCCAGTGCTAAAGGAGGTTCAGCTTTGAAACAAGATGGTTCTGCAAGGAGATAAAGTAAAGGATAGCTAATGTAAAAAAATCTCATTTTTACTGGTAGGAGGAAGAAACAAGGTGGAGGGATTGTCCTCTATGAAACTTGGGAGGAAATCTGAGACAGGCTGGGCAGAAAAACTACTGGACATGCTGGAGGAGGTTCTGCAGATGGTAATCTCCTAATGGAAGCTGTTGATATTGTCTTGAAAAGGAAAGGTGTTAGAGAGAAGTAACTAGAAGGAAAGTAGGGGCTGAAAGAATTCGAGTAGAGGGAGCAATATCTTGAAATATGGACTGAATGTGAACATTTGGTTTTAGGGTGCAGGGCTGAAATTTCTTAGAGTGGTTGTGAGGAAATTGTGTAGGCTATTGCAAATGGTACTTCTGTCAGTACGAGCTGCATGTTTAATGCAATGTAATGATATCCAAGCCTGCTTTACATAAAGCATCTGCATAACAGTGTTCAGAGCAGCCATATCCTTCATCTTAATTATTTTTTTTGTTGTTTTATATTATGTCCACTTAGGATGTAAAAGTTAGGTAAAACCTGCCAGCGGGTTGCCGCAGTCTTTATTTCAGTATTTTAGCAAAATTCTTCTCTAAGCAAAAATCAAAGGCAGCAGCTTCAAGCTGTCAAAGGCAATTTTGCCTAGGAGGAAACTGGCTGGTCACGCCGATGAGCCTGGAATCTGTGAACACTTGACAGGCTCTGAGCGCTTTCTCACTGTGAATGAGGAACTGATGAGTGAACAGCAGCGTCCAGCAGCGCTTTTTGATGGTAATGCCAAAGCCTTTTACCAGCAGCTTCCCAGTGCAGATGGAGTTTTACAGAAATAGTCACACAAGCATTTCTACTGCCATTATGAGGAGACTGTTTTGGGTTTGTTTGGTTTTTTTTAAATACTGGAAACAAAACAAGCCAGAAAGTAGATATGGGGAAACTTTGTAAAACTGTGTGTGTAAAAAATCAGCAGATGCTTCCCTCTGTTCCTCCAGCCAGGGCAACAGATTCTGCCTGTGAGCAGCAGCACCTCTGTCTCAGATTGTCACAGAAAAATCAAAGTTCAAAAGCACAACTGTGAAAGCTTGACTCGTACCAAGCTTAAGGGAGGAACTTCATAGCTCCCTGTTGAAGAAGATGAGAAGCTGATTAAATCCATGGACCAAAATATACTCAGAGTTTAAAAAGTGGAAGCAGAAACTGAGGTTTTCCTGAAGATATCAGCTGTGAATTCACAGCCTTGGGATGTGTCATTTGCACCAGCTACAGCCTTCTGAGAAATAGTTGTTAGTAAAATGGCTAAAAAATGGAAAGGGCCCAGGTTCCAGCTATCTGTAGGTGTTCCTCAGAGAGGAATCTCATTACAAGAGAGTTTCAGGAAAGACCATTGGAAATGGGGAAGTGCACATTGCTGGTTGTGAAGGGTCAGTATTGACAAATATGACAATGACTTACTTGACCTCCTTATTTTGCTACTTTTAACTGTGTGTCTGTAGACATGAAAGAAAGAATGCCACTGGGCCTAAAATTTGATAAACCTGATTCATGAAAAGCATTTGATACTAAAGAGCACTATGTATATTGCATAATTTAATTGTTAATCAAGAACATACCACCCAGGGCACGTCTGGGTCTCAAGAAACTGGCTCGTGACAAAAATGGGGGCAGTTACATCCAATGATTATTCTTTAAATGATTGTTTCATGACCTGTCTACCAGTTCACTGGCTATGAAAGCAACAAGATTGTCATGTCAGACAATGAAAAAACAGGACCAGGAAAAAACAAAATGAATTACACTTTGACTGACACCTCCCTTTCCCCAGAGTTTGGCAGAGCAGAGTTTTCATGCTGGAATAATACTGACCTCTGCTTTGGTGCTGAGCACATGATGGTTGTTTCTTCTCAGTTCTCCAGCTCCAGGCCTGTGTCCTGACCCAGCAGGAGGAGGAGCAGAAAGGAAGATGCCAGAGCAGAGATGGAAGAAACACAGGTCTTAATGCCTTTGATCACCTTCTTCACAAAAGTAGAGCTCAGTGAATTTCCAAATTGAGATGTTGCAGCGTGTTGGCAGTGAAGAGTAGCACCGCAGTGCAATTCACAGTGTTCTCCAAATATCTTCACAGTAATGAAACAGCAGGGCATGAAAAGAAGTGAAGGTGATTTCTTTTTTGGCTGAATGCGATGGCAGATGTTAAAAGACAGCATGTTTTCCTGCCTTACCTGTCAAGACAAGAAAAAAAACTCCCAAGGAAAGCAGCATTCCTCCTGCAGGCAAATGCCCCATTACAAATAGAGGTTTTTTCAGACAGATTTGCAAAGCCTGCTGTTAGAAAATACCAGCAATAGCATGTGACATTTTCTCCAAGTATGTTATAGTGCAGCCTTTGATGGATAAAAAGACCAAAGCAATTATGTTTCCGTTGATTAAACGGTGTTACAAGTTGATCTATCAAGCAAAGTGAACTGAATCTCAACTGTTCTGAAAGTTCTCTGTTAACTGCAGGTAACCAAGAGGGGGACCAGAGCTACCCAAGTTGTGGACATCTTGGGTTGCGTTGCTACATCAGCTCTTTGCAGTCACTGAGATCAGACATGACTAGGAAAAAAAAATAATGCTTTTTGTTGTCGTTGCATGTAATTCCAGCTGGCACTCAGCTATCCATTAATTCCCTCAGGGGATGATTACTGGACTCCACAGGCTCATCCTAACTTGTGATCTGATGATCAACCAGCAGGAACCAGCATATTCCCTCTAGCTGTTATCCAGGTTATCCAGATGGGTGATGTGGCAGGTCTTAGAGCAATGACTGGAGGGCAGCATTCCAGTGAGTGGGGGAATGGGTTGGAAGTAACTACTGCAGGCAGAAGTTCCAGGAGAAATGAGAACTGTGTGCCCACTCAAGTGAAAGAGGGAAAAAGGTGTGGCTATGCAGCTAGAGGAGAAAAACAGACAAGAAAAAAGTAAAACTTGTTCCTTTTTTTGATTGGAACCTTACAGAGCAGTTGAATTTGTATCATATATTGGCTGATACAAAGTGCAGAAGCACAGACTCACAGAAAGGAAACTGAGGACATAAAACCATTACAGAGACGCAATCAACAAACCTTGAGAGTACACCACAGGTTCCAATATCTCTTATAAAACCTCCACAATCTCATGTACAACAGTGTTCAGCAGGAAGGTATAACACACAAATTGCAATTCCTGTAATGTAGAGACAGTCAAAATGACTTTCCTGTTTAGTGCCACTTCATGGGTGGCAGGTTCCACAGGTTCCTATTAGTTCCTGGACAAATAAACCCACTATTAACAGTTGTTTTCATTCTTAATGAGGGGAGGAGAGGAGAACGTGAAAGGATCACTGCAAGATTTTTCCCAGCTGATGGTGCTGTACCTGACAGGTCTGCTGGACAACTGGGCACGTGAATGAAAGTGGCAGAATGGAACAGGAAGGAAAGCCAGTACAGCCTGTGTTTAAGTGGAACACTTACTCTCATCCTGATGAAATTTAATGTCTATAAACATCTGTTACAACTAAGGATTGAAAGAAAATTGATAAATAGGGTATCAACTCTGAGAAGAGCATAGGAACTTCCTCTTCTGGTCTGTGTGGTTGGAGCGTGAAAATATTCATTCAGCTGCATTGAAGGAAACTGCTGCTTCAATGCAGAGGAAAGTGTGGTTTAAAAAAACCCCAGAACAATAACTACCTATACTTATGTCTCCAAACTGTTGTTAGACTTTCATTTGTTAACAGAAGGAGTGGGGATTAACCCCAGAGCTAAACTAAATAGGGTAGAAAAACTGACCCACGGTATATAACAATGAAACAGAAAGATTAAGAGGATTAGAATGTGAGTTGATTCCAGTGCACTGATTCTAGTGTCATTCTACCCACATAGTGTTGCCACTTGTCACTCACAGCTCAGTTCACCCTGTTGATTATAATGCAGAGATGTTTTTTAAAATAAAAAATGTCCTTAAGGATGTGAGCTATGCCACCATTCAGGAAAACCTAAGAACAAGCTCGTGTTCAGTAAGGCTGTCTAAAATGCCTTTTCCTAAGGATGTGAGCTATGCCACCACTTCAGGAAAACCTAAGAACAAGCTTGTGTTCAGTAAGGCTGTCTAAAATGCCTTTTCATTTGTTATCAGTCCTTTAAAGTCTTGATGCTTCATTAGTTCTTGGGAAAAACATTAATCCTTTTTTCTGCCTCAACTCTTACTAAAAGAGAAAAATGACAAGTGTGGTCTGTGATGCTGAACCCATCTGCATCTTCCTTAGGTTCCCAGTTCTTGTCACCAACCCAGAAATGTCTTCTGCAAACACTTTCTCCCTCATTGCCTCTTAAGAGAGTCTCTCATGGTCTGTGTAGCCATTACCTTCCTCTTCACCTTCTGCTTTAGCTCTGCTGTGGTACTAACTGGATCTTGTCTGTTGATTCCAGCTGGTCAGGTGATGAAATGGAACCGTCTTACTTGCTGATTCTTTCATTTTAGCACTTTAATCTTGTAGGGTTTGGGGTTTTTTTTCCAGACTTTATAATAAAAGTAAGAAACCTTATGCTACATTTGCCTGTCATTACCCATGTCCCTTATCCTGTCTTCTAGACTGTAAGCATCATTTAAAAGCTCTTCTGCAGAGTCCAGCCATGTAAAAAAAAAGCAGGCTACAGGCTTCTTTGCAAAATACCATCATTTAAATATCTTAAACCAGGTGAGAATTTTAAAATAAAACCATCCCTGTAACTAATTCTTCTTCATTTTAAAATAATGATTTCCCATTTGCCTTTGGAACAGCCTGGATTGAGCTGCTTGTGCTCAGCGTTCTTGCTCATAAGGTGTCTGTCACCCCAGTAGGTCTGTCTGGCAGCATCCCCTGTGCTTCCTATGGTTTTACCTCCACAGTCAAAGCAAAAAACCCCAAACCAAACAGGGCTTCTGTGAAAAAAATCCTCCTGCCACATGGCTTCCAGCCCAGCCATGAAGTTGGCTTCTACTTCTCTGAGGTCTTTGTGCCTTTCTGTCTCCTTTTGCACTGGCCAGTCTGCCTTTTGGGGCCTTCCTCTCTCTGTCTTCACTGAGATCTTTATGGTATGCGCAGCCAACGTGTCAGTTGCTTTCTTTCACCTAGCAAAATACCTCCTGGTGTTCCAGGCCAAACTGTCTCTGTCAATCCTTCATGCCAATGTGATTTTCCTTCTGGTGCAGCAATGCGGTTCCTCCAGGAGGGATGGGATGCTTCAACAAAGCCTTGTTCCACAGGCTCAGCATCTCCTGTGCACACCAGGAGAAAGAATTGCACGCATAAATTGGGCTAAAAAAAAGGAGATTACATTTGAGGGTGGGAAAAGAGATGGTGTAACTTTGGCATTACTGTCACTGGATCCATGCAAAAATTCCTACTGTTGAAATGGTCTCGTCGTTTTATTTCTAAAGGTAGCAGTGTTAAATAAACACTGTACAGCAACAGGCTGTGGGTTCCAGTCTTCTCTGGCCTGTGCTTTCACAGAAACCATTTATCACTGACATCATCCCCAGCAATGGCTCATTTTTATCACTATTTACTGCTGGTGTGATTTCAGTGATGGTTTATCAACAGTTTGTTTCAGTGCATGTGCAGAACCACTTTATAGTATTCAACACATTATATGAACAACAGTTTAAACTCAAATGTTTTAACAATTCTGTTCTTCCGCTTCTGATCAGTTTTGGAGTATGTTTCGTTTGCTGTTTTGCTTTTAGTCTTGTTTGCTGGAGGAGTGTGTATGTGGTGGACTGTTGGATTTGTGTAATTTGTTCATTTAGAAAAGGATGTAAAAAATTTATATTTAATTTTAAAGTATTGGTCTGTTGGAATAACTCCTTCCTCCCACCTTGGGTTTATTCACTCACCTTTTCTACTAAAACACCACTTTATCTGTCTAAATTAATATATTTTTACATATACACAGTAGCCAAAACAGAAGATTTATTGTGTCACCCTGGCTTTTCAAATGTGTGTAACAAATTTCCCTGAATGCTGGTATAGAAAGAAAAATCTTAATGTCAGAACTATTGTGTTTGCATTTCAATCAGTGATTATACATCATTTTATATATCATCATTTTAGCTTAAACAGAGTTGATAGGGCTTCAGTTGAAATATAGCAGGTTTAATTAGTATTCTGAAGTGCAGGCTAACATTAGAGGCTTCTGCCAATATACAGTCTCTCCATTTCCCTTTCCTGAGTATGGCTGGAGTTGAGGCACTTCAAAAGCATTTTTGTCTCCCCGCAGTTCTCTGAGTACACAGAAGCTGGTTTATTATGTTAAAGGACTCCCTGGACTCAAGGAAACATTTAACATGGAGTACTTTCTCTATTAACGCTATACAGTTCTGTCATTCAAAGTGTGGCTTATAGTTTCCAAAAAGCAGCCCAAATGCTTCACATGATGTTTTACCTCTCAGGATTTTTCAGCAGTTCAAAAAATCACATTCATTAGAAGCAGAGAAAGGCCAGAGCCAGAACTGAATCCCGGAATTTGTCACACAGTAATGCTCTTGATACAGATTTCGCTTTTGAGGATCTGCTACAATTAATTTCTCCTTGATGTCGGAAGAAGTGATGCATTTGCATCATTATCTGATGCTCTTAATCTGTATCTGATGAGTGGAACAGACAGTATGTGGTGTCTGGGGGAAAAAAAATCTTGTGAACCAGAGTCCAAGAAGGATGTTCATTACACAGGCTTTCACTGCTTCAAATAATTGAAACATCTGCAGCTGTCCTTAAATATTAGAGTGAGAGCTCGGAAGAACAGGGCTTTGCTCTTGCAGCTTACAGGATTTTAAGACCTTTTACTAACAGTTAAAACAACTGCACTGCTTCACTTTTGTTTCATCTCTCGTTCCTCAGTGATCTTATGGGTAAAACTCCCATTGAAATTAAAGGACTCTCGCCTAAGGTAGGACTAGGGAAACCAGCTCATTAATATTTTGGAACATAAAATAAAAAGAACACCCTTGTGAGTTTCACAAGATGATCTGGCCTATTAGTCTAGAAATGGGGTGACCTTTCTATTATTGAAAGTCCTTTTCTAAATCCATGGATTTCAGTAGAAGATTAAAGCTAATTGTCTTTCTACTGGTGGATTGATTCTGTTCCAGAACAGAAAAATCACCTCCAGCAAGCACAAAGCTATTAAAGTTTCCTGGGTCATGCAAATGGTGAATTCTGCCTCTTTCATTTCAAAAAAGATTTGCAACTCCTGTTCTGCTATGTGAGTCACTACCATTTTAGCCCCTTCTTTTCAGGTCATTAATTTAATGTCAGTGCCTTTGAGAACTGTTTAGCTCCATCATATGTAAAAATTAGTTTACTGACTTCTTCCCTGTGGGCTGCTGTCCTTGTTGGTGCTACCTAGTGTAAAGCCAGTAGTGTTTATCCCTTGGGTCTGCTTGGCTTCTTTGCATACTCTTGTGGTGTTACCATAAGGAATGGGAGGGTAGGGGACAAAGGGCCCTCATTCATACATAAATGTAAGGAGAATCACACAGCTGCTAGGTATGGAACATATATGACCCATGCTGAAGACCCAATTTCCACCTCTGTCCTGGTTCTTTCACTTTACTCTGTAATTTTAAATCTTATACCATAGCATGAAGTTAAGGCTGATACCACAGTGTCCATGGCCAGTCTCACATCCCTGGTGCTATCTCTTCCCAACTGGAAGAAAGCTGTCCCAGTTTTTACTGGGCACCAGAAGCATTTGCTGGAGGAGCAACATTGCATTTTGGAAACTTTCTCTTTCAGGCTTACTATGCCCATACTTGAGTACAAGAGTTGTTGTGAGTTGCCTCTATTTATGGCAGCCCTGTAGCTAGCTGAGTCTTCTTAATGATTGGCAAATTATTCTTAGACTGGTTGAGTGTGAAAGACAGTTATTAGATACTTTCTAAATTATTTTAAATAGATAAAGAACCTAAATAGTCCTGAAAGTGGTGAGTGGGAGCTGTCAAGGAAACAACTTGCTGATGGAAACACAGCATAATTAACTGTCCTATTTAAATGAGTTGCCAGTAAATTACTGGGAAGAACTGATAAATAAGAGACTGCAGCAGCAGAGAGTCTTTGCAACTCTAACTGAGTGATCCAACCTTTTTCAAAGTGACCTTATTACAGAGAAATTAGTTTTGGGACAGAAGCAAGGATGGTGGTCATTTGGAGGAACAGAAGGTCAGATTCACTACAGAGTTTATTAAACTGTTTTGTCTTTTTGTGGGTTTTTTGGCCAGCAGTGACATGCTTGCAGTATATTCCCTGACTCCTGGATACGCTGAGCAGTCTCTGGAGCACAAGCAGCACTTTAGAACCAGGCTGGGTAGTGTGGCCAAAAACACAAATGCCAAATTCTCTCCTGTCATTTCTTGTCTCAAGAGCACGCAGCCATGTCACAGTCATCCTGGTTCTTCATGCAGCCACACCATGGTGGTCACTGGAATAACAGTGGATGAGTATGAATCAAAAACATCTGATAGCCCTTAGGAGTTTGCCTTTAGGGCTTGGTTATCTAAGCTGGAAGCTGAAGTCTGTCCTACATCTAGTAGCACTCTGCAAAAGAATACTGCTGGACCAGAGGCTGAGCTCGCAGCGTGACCGTTTGGGATTTAGCTCTTGGTGGGATGTTAGGGCCTGTTGGTATTGTTTAAATGGTAGCAATGGCCAAATGCTGTGCAGACATGGGAAGAGAGAGAGGCTTTGCCCTGAGGAGCTCACACACTAAATGGCCAAGTGAGGAAAAATAAAGACAGCATGGAAGCAGGTGCATGGCAATTAGCTATGGCTTAATAGTTCCATTGAAAATGCTTTCTTCAATTAATTTGCTGGATGAAAGATAGTCTGTCTGTCCAACCTGCCGTTAGTTCCATGAAAGTGTCATGGCCAGGGTTAGCAGCCAGTTAATTTTCAACTGTGAGAAGGCAGTAGCTGTGGGAATCAGTTGTAGAATCAGGAATCATGACTTAGGAGGTCTCTAGTCTGACCTCCTGCTGGAAGCAGGGCCAGCACTGAAAATAGACCAAGGTGCTCTCAGCTTAATCCAGTCTGGTCTTGAAAACTTCCAAGGATGGAGATTTCACAATCTCTCTGGGCAAACTGTCCCATTCTTAATTGTCCTCAGCATGAAATTATGTTGCTTATATCCAGTTTGAACCTTCCTCTTTGGATTTTATGACCATTGTCTCTTATTCTTCCAGCATGCACATCAGTGAAAAACCCGTTGCTCTGTTGCCTCAGTAACATCTTCATAGGTACTGGAAGGCTGCTACTAGCTTCCCTCCAAAGCTTTCTCTTCTCCAGGCTAAACAAGCCCAGTTCCCTCAGCCTCTCCTCACAGGGCAAGTGCTCCAGACCCCAACCATCTTGGCTGCCCTCTTCTGGAGTCAACTGAAGGGAAATAGTCACTGCCTGTGGTTACTGGCTACATTCTGCTGATGCACCTCAGTGTGCTGTTAGTCTTCAGTTTAAAATGGCTCTAAACTGGAAGAGGGGAGGGGTTTAGATTAGATATTTGGAGAAATTATTTACTGTGAGGCTGGTCAGACACTGGAACAGGTTGCCCAAGGAAGTTGTGGATGCCCCCTCCCTGGAAGTGTTGAAGGCCAGGTTGGATGAGGCTTTGAGCAACCTGATCTAGTGGAAGGTGTCCCTGCTGATGGCAGGGGGGTTGGAACTGGATGAGCTTTAAGGTCCCTTCCAACCCAAACCAGTCTGTGATTCTATGATTCATTACCTGCAGGGCACAGCGTTAACTCAGGTATAAATTATTCTTCTCCAGGACTCCTAGATCCTTTTCAGCAGCACTGCTCCCCAGCCAGTTAGACGCCACACTGGGGTTAGTCCATCCCAGGTCACGAATTTACGTTCATCCTTGATGAATTTCCTTTCAGTCCATTCCTCCAGCCTGTCTAGGTCCCTCTGAACAGCAGCTGTGCCTCCAAGTCTATTGACACCCCCCCTGTTTTGGTGTCACCTGCAACCTTGGGGAGTGGGCATTCTGTCTCCTTCTCCAAGCCATTGATAAAAAATATTAAAGAGGACATCTGAAATTAAATATTAAACACTAGCCCTTGAGCCCAATATCCCAGACAGATTTTCACCCATCTAGTAGTTCACTTACCTAGATTGTAACATCACAACTTGGACACAGGAATGCTCGGGGAGACTGTAGTAAAAAGGTAGGTGACATCCACTGGTCTCTTCTCACAAGAAGGCAATCAGTTTGGTTATATATGATCTACCCTCAGTTGAGCAACACATGCTGAATGTCATGTCCTTTGCCTAGAAATGTGTTCCAAGAAGACTGCTCCATGATTTTCCCAGGGACCAGAGTAAGGGGCTAACTGTCCCACCAGCCTGTAGTTCCTCAGGTTGCCTCACTTGTCCTTTCTGAAGAGGGATGCAACATTTGCCTTTCTCCAGTCACTAGGGACCTCCTTTGATCTCCACGACCTTTCAAAGCTGATAGAGTGGCCTCAATATGACATCAGTCAAGTCTTTCAGCACTCTTCAGCGCAGCCCATGGGGTCCCCTGGGTGTGTTCAGGAGAAGCAGGCTAAGTCAGGAAAAACATTCTGAATTCAGGGGCGTGGAGGAAAACATTGAGATGTTTGTGAGTGAGGGGATCTAATGTAAAAGGAGGACATGGATGGATATTTCTTTTTGTGTTTGCTAGTGTGTCACTTCCATGTAATTAAGGGAGAATATAATTCGTTCTTGGGTTTGTATCTATCAGAGCTGCATTTCAGATGTCAGTTTTATTCTCAGGTGTGAAAGAGCAGGGACTGTAGGTCAAGCTGAATTCCTGTTGATGAGTGATTCTAGGTATCACAACTTGCTAAGACAGGATCCCATTGCCACCTCACAGTCTCCATGGATTCCATCTGCTTTACTTCAATTACTAGGTCATTCCAGTTGATTAAAATATTTCCCCCTTTATCTTTTTTAATTCAGGATTCATCTTCACCCCTCCTCCTAATGAGTAACGTGTTTTGCTCCTCTTCTGCTGGTCTGTGCATTCATTGTTTGCGAGCTGGCAAGTCACCAGTTCTGGGGTGACAGATGGGACAGACTTCAAACCAGGCAGTTGCCTCCCAGCCTGAATGATATTTTAATAAGCACAGAGAGGTGACAGAGAGAGAAGCTTCTCACTGGAATGACTGGCAGTTTTGTTTTCAGCCTGAAAGCGCTAATAGATGATTTTTGGCCTTGGTCCAAAAAAAGAAAATAAAAAATCACAGAAACTAGAAGCAGAAAATCCCATTAGCTCCTAACTTATCCCTTTTTCTTAAGGGTCAAAGAAGTTTTTTATCTCTAGTCTATTATCCAGAGAGGGAGCTGTTTCCCTGGCTTTGGCATTTCAGTTCTCTCTCAGGGATTCTATGCTTTGGGAGACTTGTGTTTTATTTATCTTTTGTTTTCCTTCTGTTTCATCTCATTAATTTTCTCCATTGTCTTCCTTCCTTCCCTAAACAATTCCTCTTCTTCTAGTTTCTTTACACTCTACACAGATTCATGATGAAGTCTGTCTGAATAACGGGGTCTGACAACTTACTTGGCTTCCAGCTTCCCCATCCTGTGAGACAGTTAGTGCAGTGCTGGGCAGTGGCATCTGCATGGGAATCTCTGGAGCAATGTCCTCTTCTCTCGGCCCTTCAGCTCTATCTCAGTTGTATAATCCAGGGTCTGTGTAGGGCTTTGTTTCATCCTTGGTCTTATGAATAAAAGCACTACAAAAGGGAGCTCTGGCGAAGCCCCAGCAAGCTCTGAGGTCCCTCTGCAGTGTGAGCAACACAGTTTTGCAGACAATCTGCAGGACAGCCAGGCTTTCAGAGAAGATTCTTTTTCTTCCTACGAGTACGGAATATAAAAGTCCAGCTCTTGCTAGGCAAACATTGAAATGGTGCTGGGATCTGAGCTGAGGTCTGGTCCTCTACACTGATCAGAGAATGCACTGGAAACTTCTCAATATTTGAACACAGACCTTCATGTCTGTTTAGCAAGATTCAGGTCTGGGTTTCAAGTTGAGTATGAGCTCGAAATTAATGGGATTCCTGCTAAAATATGCTTCTTTTTGCTTTCAGATACAATGATGACCTCGAAGGTTCAGCTCCTGTTCGGCTTCCTTTGCTGCGTGATTTTTCTGCCTACAGATGGCTTCCCAGCAGACACTGGTACTGAATTTCGCTCTGCTTTCTCTGTAGCCAGAACCAGCAGCATGGAAGGGAGCTCTGAGATGGTCATTACCTTTGATAAAGTGTATGTGAACATTGGCAATGACTTTGATCCCAAGACTGGATTGTTCCGCTGTCGAATCCCTGGAGCTTACTACTTCTCCTTCACTGTTGGGAAATACCCAAAGAAAAACTTGTCTGTCATGCTGATGAGAAACAAGAATGAGGTGCAAGTGATTGTGTATGATGAACATCACCGCAAGGAACGCAAGGTAGCCAGCCAGAGCGCCATGCTGCAGCTTGACTACGGTGACACCGTTTGGCTGCGTTTACATGGAGACCCCAAATATGCTCTTTACAGCAACGTGGGCCCCTATACAACTTTCAATGGCTACCTAATCTATCCAGATGCTTCTGCCTTCTTCCAGAATGCTCTTACCTCTCAGGAGCTGGGACCACACCATCACACTCTTCAGCAGCTTCCCAGAGAGCAGAATGAAGCTTCACAACAACACATGTTATCTGATCAACCAAACAGGGAACAAGACCCTCGCTCTGCATTTTCTGTTGCCCGCTCACAAAGTCTCCTGGGGACAGATGACAAGCAAACCCAGCACGAGCCAATCACGTTTGACACAGAATTTGTGAACATTGGAAAAGATTTCAATGCCTCCACTGGCATCTTCTCATGCCGTATACCTGGTGCCTACTATTTCTCCTTCACCATTGGCAAAATGCCCTTTAAGACCATGTCAGTGAAACTCATGAAGAACCACAACGAGGTGCAGGCCATGATCTATGATGACAACCATTCCAAGAGGCGGGAGATGCAGAGCCAGAGTATCATGCTGCCTCTGCAATATGGGGACACTGTCTGGCTCTACAGCCATCAGCACGATGGCTATGGTGCCTACAGCAACCATGGCAAGTACATCACCTTCACGGGCTTCCTGATCTATTCAGAGGCTCAGCCCAAACGGCTTCCAGGTGCCAGCTCACCCCAAGGGTCAAATAGTTAAATGTGATGTGAAAGGAGCATGAGAAAAGCCAAGGTGCCATGAACTTGGGTATAGCTCCTCTTCGGGTATCATCTTCTACTTTGAGCATGCTATCATGTGTCCAGTGCTTTCCTTACGCTGCACGCTTGTGCCCTGTCCACAGGGCCACTGCTGTGTCTGCTCTTCATCCATAGAGAGGTCTGTACAGGTTGTACATGTGTGTGTCCTGTGTCGGTGTTTGATTTAAGCATAAAGCATGAGGTAGTTTTGGGGCAGGGGTGGGGAAGTGTAGTGAGATACTGAGGATCAGAGAACCACTGCAGTAACGTTACTGCAGATCCCCAGCATCCAGAAAGCAAAGGATGTGGTGACTTGTCTTGCATATCTGGGGAGGGAATAAATGTAATGAAAATGAATGTAATAAAAATACAAAAGATGGAAAATCTTCTCCGAATGGAATTTGTTGTTACTTGTGAGACTTGTGTCTGTGTCACTGGCTGAGGTACCAGTTCAGGAGAGAAAGCAGCGTGGTGATCGTACGAGCTGCAGTCTGTGTTACTGAGCTGCTCTGTCTGTGTACACTCTTTTTTATCATTAGTGTGAGTCAAGTTGAAGCCCATAGCTAGTGGTGTTCAAGACTGGGTCCAGTGTTGTTCAACACATTCATCAGTGACCTGGATGAAGGGACAGAGCGTACCCTCAGCAAGTTTGCTGATGATACAAAACTGGGAGGAATGGCTGATTCACTGGAAGGCTGTGCTGCCATCCAGCGAGAGCTGGACAAGCTGGAGAGCTGGGTGGAGAGGAACCTGATGAAGTTCAACAAAGGCAAGTGTAGAGTCCTGCACCTGGGGAGGAATAACCCCAGGCACCAGTACAGGTTAGGGATTGACCTCCTGGAAAGCAGCGCTGTGAAGAAGGACCCGGGAGTGCTGGTGGACAGCAAGTTAACCATGAGCCAGCAATGGGTCCTCATGGCCAAGAAGGTCAATGGCATCCTGGGGTGCATTAAGAAGTTCTCCTCCCTCTCTACTGTGCCTTGGTGAGGTCACATCTGGAGTGCTGTGTCCAGTTCTGGGCCCTCCAGTCCAAAAAAGACCAGGAACTACTGGAGAGAGTCCAGCGGAGGGCTATGTAGATGATGAGGGGACTGGAGCATCTACCATATGGGGAAAGTCTGAGAGACCTGGGACTGGTTAGCCTGGAGAAGAGAAGATTGAGAGGGGATCTTATCAATGCTCATAAATACCTAAATAACTGTGTGCCAGTGGTTTCTTAGACATTGTGTTCCACCAAGCCATAGTGCTGCTGTAGGGAGGTTGGTGTGGCTGCAGAGGGCATGGGTGTGTTCCTACAGGGCAGTTGGACTGACCATGGGACCCATCAGTTGGGTAGTAAGAAACCAGGAGGCTGGAGGCTTCATCGTAGTGCAGTTGGTACTGTTTCAGTTGAGCTGGACTCTGGTTTATCTCCCAAAATACCCAAACTGCAAGTGTCCATCATCCTGAGCATGCACAAAACTTTGTGACTTCACTTGAGTTTCATTTGTAATCTGCTCAACAGGTAGCAAGGCTCTTGAACTCATTCTAAATCACCAAGCCACCCCCCTCAACCTTTATCCAGGCATTCGTGTAGCTCAGACCGTGTATTCTCCAGCAAGACAATATTTTCATACGCTAATGCCATCCCAGCTCAGCCTTTTGGTGATCTCTGCTCAAACTGGACTTGTCTGCAGCCACTCCCTGCCTCTGTCACCACCTACAGATCCTAGACAGTGAAGACTGGGGGCATATTTGGGAAAGGGATGAAGGGTAGAGATTGGAGATATGAAAAAAAAAACCCTAACCAGCATAAGAATAGAAGAACATTAGGTGGGACACTGGTTTGCTAGAAGTTGTCACAGAATCACAGAATGTCAGGGATTGGAAGGGACCTCGAAAGATCATCCAGTCCAATCCCCCTGCCAGAGCAGGAACCTAAATGAGATCACACAGGAAGGCGTCCAGGCGGGTCTTGAATGTCTCCAGAGAAGGAGACTCCACAACCTCTTTGAACAATTGAACAATTGTCGTTCAAATAAAATGCTGATCTTAATTCCTACGTCCTTTGGGGGGAAAAAAATAACACCAAGGAACAAACAACCTGCTTTATGAACTGTATAAATCTACCTTCTCCTGTCATAGCCCTAACCTGACCTCAAAAACCATTCTCTGTGGCATCTTGCTTCCAGGCTTCTTATTCCTGCCTCACCATTTCTCCTCTCCATCTGTTGGGGCCACAGCAGTTTGGAAAAAAATTAACTAGGTCAAAAGCTGGCAGTTCCCATTTTGAATGTCACACACGCCTCCTTTGTTGAGCATGGAAAATTAAGAGTATATTGATAGCAAATGAATTATGGATGCCATTATCTAAGCGTATGCAATGAAGGTTCAAAATTAAAGTACCTATTATGGCAGCAGAAAACCCAGTGGAAACAAACCAAAAAACATCCAAACCCACCCAAGTAGATAATTACATTTATTTAATTCCACGCTGCAATGTGTAAAACAAAGAAAAGTTAATGATCTCTTTCCAGCAAATGATTGTATTTCTGGTTTTGAGGATAGAGATTGTGTATTTATTATGTTTGGCTTGTAAAGTGCCATAGCTGTAGAAAACGACTTCATAGAAGAGGTAAAAGCTGCTGAAGCAATAACTAGGTCACAATCCTTAAGAATTTAAATGAGATTTGAGGAAGTGTATTCCAAACTGATAACTGACACAAGGCCATGGACGTGTGTACATATGATGTGCAAATACTAGAAAGCTTCGTGGAATCCATACATTTTCAGGTTGCTTTTTATAAGAAAAATGAATACACGAGATGGGCAATTACTATGAGACATAAACCACGATGTCACATGAGCAGAAAGCTGGAATTAAATATGTGACCTATATCATGAAACACGCCGGCATCTGCTTAGCTGGTTACTGGAGAGGAGGAAAGAAAATGCATTTGGCTGAAACCACAGGGGGAATATAAGGAGGTTGAACTGAATAATCTAAAGTGAAGTTAGGTAGGACACCAGGGTAACATCCTGGAAAAGAAACTGCCAGGGCATCTCCCCAGTGAGCAGCAGTGATCAAGATAGATAACGTATCTAAATAGCTCTGCTCCCTTCTGCACAGCCCACTTAAAAACAAACAGGAAAAAAAATTTAAAACAAACAAAAAATGGTGAAATGCACTTTATAGTTTTGTCCTGTTTAGTTTAAAATTAAAAGTTTGTATATAAATCATCAGAGAGTTGCCAGCACAATGCAGAAAGCAGGACAAAAAAGTCCTTTGTGTGTTTGTACAAAGTCCTGCAGAAAGTGTTCTAAATAACTGAGGGTGCAGCGGGAGTCAGGTGGGTCCTTTCCTGCAGTAGTTTCCCTTCTTAAGTGTCTCTCTTGTTCCTGGCCAGGTTTGAACGATAGAAATGTTTCAGGGATGCTAAATGTGAAGGTTTCTCCTTCCAAGGCCAGGAAGCCAGGAGGAGGGTGGTATTTGCAGGACAGAGCCCCTTGCACAGATCACGAAACATTTCATCAACCAGCCGAGAGAAAAAACGAATCCAGAGGTTTTTATCCAGACCCTGCACGGAGCGAACCTGATAAGCACAGTAAACACTGGTGAGGAGGAGACGGTCAAACTCTGCTAGAGGCAAAGGGGTGTCAATCAGTGAATAATATCTCAGATGCTGCTCAATTTCTGTTGGTGTTTTGGGAACTTCATCCTCTAAGATCTGCATGAACCACCGTGCCGGGCGCAGGGAGGCCAGCTCTTCATCCCGCAGCCACATTGTCCTGTTGGCCTGAAGATCCAGCCCTCCCCAGAGCATCTGGAAGAGAAGAGCAGCGTGTGCACGGGAAGCCCAGCACAAACTCTCCGCCAGTTATAACCGAGCTGTAAAGCCATCTGCAACTCTGCCAAATCTCGGGTCGGGCCGAGAGGCAGCTGCTCCCTGACGCACTGCCCACGACCCGCCTAGTCCCACTCCACGTCCTTCTCCGCCAGCTCCACACCCCTTTTCTGACCGGCCCCACACCTCGCTTTCCCCATGGGACCATCCCAGCTCGTGCCTCCCGCCCTGCCTCTCCCCCCGCAGTCCTGCCCGCAGCAGGTCCCCAGCATGGTCACCCTGGGTGGGGAGGAGGATCCCTTGTCCCACCCCAAAGCTGTGAGGTGCTATGGAGGGGGTCAGAGCACCCCGCAATGGGAGGGAACACAAACACAGTTAGAGCATCACTGAGGCATTTTCCAGGCGCTCCCAAAATCCAACAGGGATGAGAACAAGCAGAACGTGTGAGTTTTTACGTGCAGGCAGGTGGGAGCGCGGGTGCTAACAGTGCCTCGGCCCACGGGTCCCCAACGCCCAGGAGACCTCTAACATGACGTCGGCGTCCTGTGGGCTGCGACGGGGTGAGCTGATGCTGGCACCATCCCTGCTGTGAAAATGTTCATCTGGAAGACATCAAGCAGAGTTTGGAAGTGCAAAGACACGGCCCTTCCTGTTTATTTTTGTCATTTGGTTGTCAGTCGTGTCTTCAATATTTCTGAGCTGCCACTCATAGTTTGCCAAGCGTGACAGATGCTGACCACGGGATTTTGATGAGCAAAACAAGCTTTTTAAGAGAAGCAGAAGTGGTTAAGGGAGGCAAGTGTAAGTTTGGGATATGACGGCCTTTTATCCTGCCAACAGAGCTAAAGCGTACGGCAGCGAAGACACTCGCTTCGACAGGCAGCAAGGAAGCCCCTCACCCCATGTATGTGTGAGTTTGAACTGGTGGGGTTTGAACTGGTGGGGTCTGAACTGGTGAGGTTTGAACTGATGGGTTTTTGGTTGCTTGGCAGTTTTTGCTGGAGAAAGTAAAGCTGCCTGATGGAAGCAGGGTGCTGGGAGGTTCCCTGATGTGCTGGTGGTAGCATAACCTGATGCTTATCCTGGTTTTATACTTCTTCCCTGAGCATCTGCTGCTGGCAGGGGCAGAGTGTGAGGGTAAAAAAAAACCCAGTCAGATCCATTATGGCTCTTCTAATATCCAGCTAACTCCTTGCTGGGCTTCCCAACAACATTTAAACTGGGAAAAAAATGGATATGAGGCCAGAGGAATGGGAGTTTATTAATAAAAGAGTCACATTAATCCTAAGAATTCTTGAATTTCCATTTACTAATACTTGCAGTGCTTTAACTCCCTGCATTTATTTTGCCTTTATTATTTCCTTCTTTGTGGAAAAACAAGGCACGAGTAGCCTGGGTCCAGGACTGTGAGAGGGAGACTGCATGCCCTCCCTTCTCTGTGTAACCTCAGCATGTAGCCAAGACCCTCTTCTACTTCTCACAGACTCATCCTTCAGGTCAAGAAGTGTGAAATGGAAAAAGCTCATATAAAATAAGAAGTTCTCTGAAATGTTTTTTAGTATTATTTTTGTATGGATAAAGGCTTTTCTATATATATATATAGAAAAATATATATTTCTGTTGAGTACTCCACAGTTAAGGTCAGCAGGTGCTTATAAGAAGTAGGAAAATTATTTAATACTCTGTGTGTGTGATCACCACCACCAAACCCTGCTTCCAACTTTCTGTTCGTGATGAAAGCGTTTCAGGGAGATGTACGAGTTGTCTGAAGAAGCGTCCTGCCACCCCCCAGGCTGTGGGGGTTTGTTTCTCTGCACGGCTGCAGGATCCCTGATCCAAGCCAGCTGTGGCTTTGGAATGTGAGCAGGGATGCAGCTGCCCTTCCCTGCTCTTCCATGGATGCACCAGCAAGGCTTTTAGCTCAGGTAAAGGTACTACATTGCTTCTTTGCTGGTCTTCTCTCTGCTCACTGACCTGCCAACTTCACCGATCCCTCTACCGAGGGACATCTTGTTGGCTGCAAAGTCACTGAATTTATTGAATAGCTGCCAAACTGCTGTTATTAGTAATTATCTTATGGATTTATGCAGTGTTAGATTTTGGAGTAGAGTAAAACAAAAATTAAACAAAGCATAACAAATAAAGTATTGAAAAAATAACGTAAATGTTCTCTGAAGATGGGAAAATGGGCCCTTGTTTACTTCATCACTCAACAGTTGTTTGTTTTTTTCCAAAAAGAATCTAGAAAATCCACAAACATTATTGCAGGAGCAGATTTTTTTTTCAGCAGAGATCCAAGAAAACCCTCCCCTTGCCATCAAAAATAGCAGCAGGTCTTTGTCCTGCAAGTAGGTACAAGTCCCAGCTGGGACTCCAGCTCTCCCCGTGCCAGCAGAGCTGGCTGAAGCGTTTGACCACATCTGAAGAAGCAAGCACAGCGTTGCCACAGCGGCATCGCACGAGGGTTTGCCAAGCCAAGAAGCCGCATCACTAGCGGGTGCAATTCCTACCTGTCAGCCTCTGGGATCCAGCGAACACGCAGAGGATCAGCCAGGTGCTGAGCTGCGCCCGGGCCATGGCAGCCCTGCCCGGTCACGGCTGCCACCTGCTCCGTGGACGGTGCCGCGCGTGAAGTGGGAGCGGTTTGCTGTGGCGTCTTCCCTTGTTGCTTCTGATCCCAGCAGCCTCCGTTGGAACGGATCCATCTTTCTGTGTTTCTGATCACAGTCTGGGAAGGGCTTGCAGTTCAACTTGCTGACCCCGAAGGATATTTTCCATCACATTTTGGAAACTTGGAAGACTTTGTTGTGATGTTTTTGGCAAATTGTTTAAGTTTCTTTTCCAAAGACTGATTTCCCACTGCAATTTATTATGGGCAGTTATTAGTTGCAAGAAATTTCACTACACACGATTGCCTCTGAAGAAGGGGGGACCTCCTGGTCCCTTCGGCCTTTGTGCCTGTGTCACATCTCTGTGATGCTTCTGCCCAGCTCCTCAGCTTCATTTTCAGGTTTCCTTTTTCCTCAGTTTGAAAATCTGCAAACAATCCTGAAATGTCACAAGCGATAAGGCCGGCAGTCTGGGCAGATTCATGGGAAGGGCAGTAGCAGCCAAAATATACAAGCAGGCAGAAGGAATGTCATTTGTTCCACTCCGTATCAAACCTCCTGGAGGGACATCTCAATATACTGACCTAACAAACAGCAAGGATCAGAGCCAGCCAGGCTTTAGCACCTCCATGTCCTCTCCTGTGACAAGACTTCTGGGTTACGACGAGCACCGTCTGCCTTAGATGTTGTGAAGCACAGAGATGAAACTTCATCTGATTCCCTCCACAGCAGGTATCTGTTCTCTGAACACCTTTGCACTTCTGCTAGTGCCCAATCCCCAGTCAAGCTGTTCTGTATTTCTACTCTGCATGGCACAGTGTTGTCCAAGAACCAACAGGTTCTTGGATGCCAGGATTATACAAATAAGTAATAATAGGTATAAATAAGTAGCAATAGGTATAAATAAGTAATAATAGCATCTCCCTCAGGTTAAAGGTGTTCTTTGGGGAAAGAAATCTGCCTGGAAGAGAGAGGAGGTGAAGATGAAACACCTTTCTCAGCAAGTTACTCAGTTTAGTGAGTACTGTCACCGGATTTCCTGAGGGTAGGGATGATGTTCCAGCCAGTAAATTGTCCATGTGCAAAGTAGCAAGTCTGAAACTTCCAGCATCTGTAGCTGTGCCTGGCAATAGGTGGACTCACACCAGTTATGAAGTAAAGCAGCACAAAATGGAAGAGTCCCCCAGATTTACCAAGGGAGGAGAGGCTCTCAATATCCAGAGCTGTTCTTACTTCAGTTTGAATCAAAACGAGAACCTGTGTTTCTGTCACAGCCCTGGGTACCTGCAAGTCAGTCTATGCTGCTTTCAGTTTTCATTATTTTCTGCTGCTTACACTTTAGTTGCATCCCTTTCTTCTGGGATGAGATGTCTTTTATTAAACTGTGAATCACATGCTACTCAAGAAGCAGACGCTGATGACCCATCTGTGCAGTAGCATTGATGCACCTTCTGTTTTGTGCCAGAGTCCCTTACAATCCACAGTGCACACGTGATTTATCTAGAAGTCACTACGCAAAAAATCCTGGTGTCTCATGGGCCATGAAATAGCTTCCCTTTAGCATGCAGTGTGTGATACAGCCCTGGAGCCCCAGAGAAACGGGGTGGTTTGGCCTGGAGAAGAGGAGGCTGAGGGGAGACCTTCTGGCTCTGTCCAAGTCCCTTGGAGGAGGGTGGAGAGAGGTGGGGATGGGTCTGTTCAACCAAGGAACAAGTGACAGGACAAGAGGAAATGGCCTCAAGTTGCACCAAGGGCAGCTGAGATTGGGTGTGAGGAAGAATTTCTTTGCTGAAAGGGCTCTCAGGCATTGGAAGGGGTTGCCCAGGGCAGTGGTGGAGTCCCCATCCCTGGAGGGATTGAAGAGTCGTGTAGACACAGTGCTGAGGGACATGGGTTAATCAGGGACTTGTCAGTGTTGGGTTAATGATTGGACTTGATGATCTTACAGGGCTTTTCCAATCTGGGCAGTTCTGTGTGATTCTGTGTGTGATTTCAGCCAACATCTGCAAATATGACTTTGCCAACAGGAAAATTTCCCAGGAACAGCTTGCAGCTGAAGCGCCTGGAGGAGGATACCCTTGTTGGTGGGAGGGAGAAGAGAGGAGGCTCAGAGGCTGTGCTGAGGTGAGTCACACAGTGGCAGGCAGGGGACAAGCATCAGTGGTAGGTACTGCCTTGAGCTGGGAGGATTTTGTAGGATTGCCTCCCTGTCCTGCACTTGCAGAGTGAGAAACACAACGCCTTGGCTGTTTGTAAAGCAGCAGTAGTGACCTGGAAACAAGGCTGAGTTTCTGGCAGCAGCACGTAGTCCCTGCACGTGCGATCACAGCATTGGGCAATGCACCTGCTCCTCTGAGAGCTTTTGTCCTTGCCAGGTATTCACAGCTGAGCGTGCACAACCTGCCCCTCCACGCTCCCCCTGGTCACGCCGTCTGTTGTAGGAGCAGTTTCAAAACATCACATCAAGCCAGGTTTTTGCAGGGGCACCTTGACTGCTTTCATGCTTTCCACCGTGATCTCCTGAAGCAAGAAGGTGGGAAAGAGGAACAAGATATGAAGGATCAAAAACTGCAGGAGCTGGTTGGATGCTGATGAAAAATCTGTTGCAGGTGGCTGGAGCTTTGGCTGTCAGAGGGGAGCTGGGGCAGTGGAGTGAGGAACTGTTTAGGGAAGAAAGCGGTGAGGTTGCAGCCACCCTAACCTCAGATTGCCACCATCACAAGTGGCAGTATCTGCTGGGAAGAATTCCTCTGGCTCTTGCCTTACAGACTCCTGCAGGCCCTAAATCCTTGTGTTTCTTGGCTTGTTTAGCACCTTCATCCACCATTATGTTGTTTCTAATGACCTTTTATTTTATTACCTTGTTTGGATCTTTGATTTTTCAACTGTGACCACACACAGAGCAGCATTTGTCCAGCTGAAGCCACCTGTCCTCTCAACACAGTGATTTCTGCTGCTCCCTTGTCCCACTGCAGATCACACCTTTGTGCTGGGACAGGCGTCTTGCCACAGGGACCCACACAGGCTGTGCTTAGGGACACGTGTGGTCCAGGGTGGTGGCAGAAGGCACAAGGTGTGGTGGTGTGGAGCACCTGAAGAACCTCTTTGGGAGGGAGGTTTCTTTGAGGTGGGACCACAGGGAGACAGGCAGCATCCCCACAAAAGGGAAATGCTGCTTCTAGAAGTGGAGAAATCTCTTGCTTTAAACATCTTGCCCAGAACTTGGGGAGACCACAGTTCCCAGCCTGGGCCTGTCTGGAAGGTGCTCAGGAGAGGAAGATGAGGAGAGGAGGAAGCCTGAGGAAAGAAGGGAAGGAAGAAAGACATACATGGCTCCCAAAGAAGGTGCAGTTTGAGTCAGAGGAGGTGAAGAAGGAAGAAAACCTTGAGGGAAGCACTGTCTGTAACCAGATGGGACCTTCACTGTTCTACTGGGATTTTCCAGGTATGGTGCTGCTGGTCCTGATGCAAATGGTTTGTCTTTTTCTTTGACTATGTGAGCTGCATCCCCTGCTTGAAGGAGAAATGGGCTGTGTAACAGGGACAGGGAGGGCCCCATCCCACAGCACCTACTGCATAAAAGGTCCCCCCTCAGGTCTGACAAAACTTGGAGACGATGTAACGGGATGCAGTGCGATGGGTGGTACGTGGCACGCTGTCATCCAGCCTGTCCCTCAGTAGTCCCTTCATCTCTGTCCTGCAGACATCCAAGGCCCAGCTGGAATTCCCATCTGGATTTAGACTGGAGATCCATCTGGGCCTGTAGAGATGGTGTGGCCATGATGCAGGTGAACACCCTGACACCATCAATAGCCGCATCCTCGGGGAAGAGCATCTGCTCGCCCGGCTGTAGGGAGAAATGCCAGAGTTCTGGAAAACACCAGCAAAACCTACTCAGCTGAGGAAACTCAGCACGGGTGACTGTGAGTCATCCCCTAAAGGCTGTTTGTCCCTGCAGTACCAGAAAATTTCTCTTCTGAACAGTGTGTCTGTAAGTCAGCTGTATCTGACTTGCATCTCATCCAACATCCTCCTACGGTTGGGAAATCCAACCCAGGCAAAGAAGCCTCATGGAGGCTGCCAGTGTGGACCAGGCAAGGACAGAGGATTTGTAAGACCAAGTCCTTGACCAAGCTGACCACAGCCTTGCCCAGCATGAAGCAAATGCCCACCAGCCACAAGGAACCCAGAGCAGGCTCCATAGGCAGGGATGGCCCTGGGGCTCAAGAGCCGTGGAGGAGGTACTGTGCCAACACTGGCAGCACTTTGTGAGGATGTGTAACCTCTTGTGCCCTGGGATAATGCTCCAGGCGAGTAAACTGCACTCTTCATAAGCTCCAAAGCTTCTCTAATCAGAAGAATTTGGGTGCATTAGCAACTATTGTTATTGACCCACTAGCAACAGGTATTAAAGACCTGTTGGAGCCAATGCCTGTCCCTGCAGGGCTGGCTGCTTGGACTCCAGTACACACCTTCTTCAGCAAACCTTGCATCTTGTCTAACTTGACAGGACACTCTGCCCAACATTTCTTGATGTTACCTCACTCAAATTCTCCTTCTGCACAAACATTATGTTTAAATGGCAATTTCCCTTCTAGTTCTGCTACCATCAGTCTTCAGAATCACAGAGTCATTAAGGTTGGAAAAGACCTCTCAGATCACCCAGTCCAACCATCAACTCATCACCACCATGCCCAATAAACTTTATCCCCGAGTGCTACATCTACCACAGAACCACAGAGTCATTATTGACACAGAACCTCCTGACTTTTCATACTGGGAAATACAGGGGGTTTTTTATGATCCACAGACGCTGAGTCTTGGCACGGTGCCTCAAGCAACCTGGGATGGGGGAAGGAGAAGTTGGTGGATGGGGAAATGTGCTCTGTAAAGAATTTTCACAGTAACAGAAGTGATGCCAGGAACTTTTCTGTCTTGTGCAATAGGCATTGGCAGGCAAAGAGCCACTGCAACAGAAAACAGAACCAGCTGTGGAACATGTTGTAGGAAAGACTAAGAGTGCAGTTCCTATTTAATCAGCTCAATTGATGGCAGATCCAAAGTGGAGGTAAGCATTGTATAAAACCCCAAACTTTGCTGATTTGTGTTCCCTTCTCTTTTCTCTTTGCCATAAAGAGTTATAACTTTTAAGACGAGTGGCAAATGCTGTTAATTTTAACTAGAGAACACTGTTCTGAGTCACATCCCAAACACTGAACACTGCTGGCCATAGCAGCCTGAAACAAATTAAAAAAAAAAGAATTTAAGAAGCCCTGCTTACAAGGCTGGAGTGTAAACAAACAAACATGAAACCTGATTCACACCATACAGTTCTGCTCTTTATTTTTACAAACAGATCTAGTCCCAATGAGTACTTGTCCCTTTTTTTTCTTAACTGAATTTATTATTGTCCTATCCCTTCCTCCATCCCATACTCTAACCTCCCCTAACCCCCTTTTTAATTAGTGCTCTTCCAATTTAAAAAGCTTAAGTAGTGATTTAGGGAATCTCTACAAACAGTTTGTGAATTATTTTACAAAATCTCTTATACAATGGTTTTCAGCTCCTAATGAGGTCAGTCAGCTTTCTGGTGCAGAACCGTGTTGCGCATTTTCTGGACTAAGGACAAGGGACATTATTAATTGATGACTGCTGTAATATAATCCCATTCAAACAGGTGGTGGGTGGACTCAAACTACAGTATTTTTCCAGCTTTTTTGGAGAGAGCTGAGATTTTCCACAACAGCAAAGACAGTGGTAATGCTGTTATATCATCCAGCTCAAAATAACTGGAATAGTGACAAAAAGGCATTCACTCTTGTCTGTGGGACACGGGAAGGGAGATATTTTTGACTGCAGGAAAAAAAGGACAATCTGAAGATGCTGGAAAAAGTAAAGACTGATTGATTGTGAAGAAAAAGCCAGTATGAGGGGAGTAGCACGTGAGAGGTTACCTGCAACTCCTCCTCCTGCCAGCAGAACAGGCACTGACCTAATTCCCAAGGAAACAATGCCGAGATTTCCACAATTGGGTTGGTCTGGATCCAGGTACATCTCGTGTTGTCCTAATAACAACTGTATTAGAACCATTTACAAAGGCTTTGCCTGTTTGCTGTATTATTATGGTCTCCCCAACACCTGGAGCTGAGCTGCTGCTGTCCCACTGCTTAAGCTACGCAGCTGCTTCAGTACAGTCTCCTAGTGAGCACTCAGGTTATGACTTATGCCTGCAGGGACAACGAGCAGAAGCAGTGTATATAAAGCATCTTAGCCACAGGGAATGCCTGGACTCCATTCAATGTACCAACCAAAAAGACAAATCCAGTGTCTTATAACTCAAAGCAGCAGATAAACATCTACCAGTTGCATTATCAAGATCATAAATTAGCATCCCTCACCTAGTTTGAAAATAACATTATTCACGTGACCAGAGCAGGCAAGAATCTCATATCCATTTTTTTTATTATAAATACTATGTTAGAATAGAAAGGATGGTGCATCCACTCTATTCTGCTGCTATTTTGCATCTTCTTTCTTGGCTCCTGCTTCTATTTTCAGAGGTTCTGGAGCTGGACGATAGGCAGGAAATGCCTCCCAAGGACTATTCAGATCAAACTTGCGGAATTCCTGAGATAACTCCACAGGCTCAGCCACTACCCGTTTCACTTCATCGTCATACCGCACCTAGAACGGCGCAAAGAACACAGGTCAGTCATTCTGATACAGTCCCCACAGCATCTCTGCTATTAGCTGAGTGCAGTAATGACCCAGAGCACCCTCTGGTACAGGCAATCCTACTTCTCATGCCACAGATACGCCACGGGCCTCTGACACACCTTCAGTTCTCCTCATTATTAAATGAGAGCCCTCCAGATATCACCAAGACATCATGTCCTGCCTAACCACCCGGAATTAGGAGTGCCCAGCCTACAGTCCACATGAAATAATCATAGAATCATAGAATGATTTGGGTTGGAAGGGACCTTAAAGATCGTCTAGTTCCAACCCCTGACATTTATGTTGTCATACAACAAAGGGATTTCTCCTGAGTCACTGAAATAAGGTGGCCCATCCACGTGGCACAGCTGGGGACTGCTGTCATTAATCTTTATAATATGGCAGTTTGTTTGGTTTTAGTTTTGCTTCTTGGCGTAATATTCAGAACACGGGACAAAATGACAACCAAGGTGAGTACCAGACACTTCTGACTGGCTTAATTTATCCTCACTGCGCCAGTCCAGATCTCCAAACCACAGCTCAGGAGGTGCTGCCTGGTCCTCACTCGCAGGATTTGCTGTTATTTCTGTTTTTCATAAAACATTCTGTTGCCTGCAGAACCTGACTGTTTTCTCCTGAGACTCAACTCAGTCTTAGACCTGCACCAAACAGGACTGCTAGGTACCTGAAACTAGACAGGCACCAAACACACTCATTTCACCTGTGGTTTGACATAGAGAGGTAAATATTGATAAATGGTAAATATTTGATAAATGGCAAGAGTCAGTTCAACTAGAGTTTTATAATCAAGGCCTACAAAAACTCAACAAAGTGGAGTTCCAACTGCATGAAGATCAGTTCTGTCCTTCATTCCTCTGGGAGTCTCCAGTTTTGCAGTGGAAAGTTTAATTTTCCAAAAGACATGCTAAAAGCAGAAGCACTTTCTCTGCCTGACAAATGTCTGTGGTGTACAGCACATGAAATCTGCTCAACGTCTCTGGCCTTAAGCTGCCTTATTATGTGTAATACTTTGTGATGACTTCAAATTTCCACGCCAGAGATCTATACAACTCCTCAGAGATACCAATAAGTGAAACATCCTTAGTGCCTTCCTGAAAAAGGATTGTAAAGCAGTCACATCTCTGTACTGAAACTCAGATAAGAGTTTGGAAACTCAGATAAGAGTAATGGAGAGATCTGATAACTTTAGACACGAGCGTATCTCCTACCTCCACATAACCAGAGAGTGGGAAGTCCTTGCGGAAAGGATGGCCCTCAAACCCATAGTCTGTGAGGATTCGCCTTAGATCAGGGTGGTTGGCAAAGAAAACACCATACATGTCCCAAACCTACATGAAAAGGAGACAAATTCCAACCATGAAAAGGTTGCATTAGATGAAAAAAAAAACCCAACAAAAACCAACATCACCTTTCATATATTATGTCCACAAAAATTCAGTTACATGCCTGGCTTTGTGCAGGGACAGCAAAAATGATGCAGGAACTCATTCAAAAGCAAATCAAACACCCTTTTATCTTCTATTCTGAAAAGGCAGCCAGGGAAACATTTCTCCCTTTCTCCCTCAGGGCCCTGGGAATCAGTTTAATCAGGAAAACACAGCCCCTCTCCACAAAGACTCTGCTCCCAACTACACTGGCACTCACCTCTCTTTCATACCAGTTTGCTGCCTTGTGCACAGACACTGCTGAGTCAATAGGTGTCAGCTCATCGGTGTACGTCTTCACACGGATCCGACTGTTGAACCGCAGAGACAGGAGATTGTAAACAATCTGAAGCAGAATAAAAGGTGGCATTGGTCTGTGCAGCACAGTACTGGCTAAGCAAAGGCACACAAAGACTATTCTGAATATTCATTATCAGCAGAATCACATTCAGCACTTCAGAGCTGGGCACTAACAGACATTAGTACAACTGAGGTTCCAACAGCTTATCGCTGTGATCCTTAGAAGTGTAACAAAAAAGGACGTGAGATTTAGAAAACATGACTGATGTAGAAGAGTTGAAGTAAAGAGAGATACTAAATCTTAAAAAAAGAGAATACTGAAGGGATGGAGATGCTTGAAAATAGTGTTTCAATAGTTTGTCACAAAGAAAACCACTATCAATTACTCCCAGCATCCAAAGGGAGAAGGCTAAAAAAGAAATACACTTAATTTCCAGCAAAAAAATTGCATAGAAGAGAAAATCTCTCACTCTTCTGGTGATGAAGGACTAATAAAAAGGTTGTTTATGAGGATTCCTAGAAAATCTGGAGGGGGAATACTTACTATAAGCAGACAGAAAAAAGCCCTAAACCTTTGTCAGAAATTGTGTAGTCTTGTTTGATACTGCCTCTGTGGAGATGACTAGAAAAGGTGAATTCATTAAAGCCTACATTTCTATTATTTCCATGAATCTATGACCCTGATTTTTGAGAGAAAAATCCTGAATTAAAACATCTTCAACTTCTGCAGAGACTGAAGGCCTTTGAGTTAAGAAACTCTTTCTTTATAACTCTCAGGATTTTTGCCTAATGACGAATTAGGTTACTAAAATTCAAAGCAAAGCAAGAAGGAGATCTGTTTGAAAGCAACAGACATCTGACCGGCTAATACAGCTGAGGCAAACCTGCCACCCCTCGCCTTCTGAGCTGCTCTCGTTAAGAGATTTAACTCCTACAGCATGTGAGCCCCTTGTATTTTCTGCCACTGTCTTCTACAGATGTCCCTAGGTTAAACCAGAATCACGTCTTTCCAACAATACTGTGAATAAAGCTTTCTAATAGTAGGCAAGAAGACAATATGCTGAGTCTGTGTTTCCCCAAAGATGTATCTTTTCTTTTTCTATTTGTAGCTGCCATTTTTCTGCAGCTGAAAAGCTACACAGTGAGATTTTCAAAAGCATCTGCAGGAAGCAAATCTCCAATATCCACTGGAAGTCAGTGGAAGTTTGGTGCCCCAAATCTTCTGAGAGCTTTCTGAAAATGAGCCTCATCTCCTTCAAATAGGTCCTGACTTTCAAGGAATGTTTATAAAAAAACTAAATAGTTGTTTTGGTTTGGTTTATGGTTGGGTTTGGTTTTTTTGTTTGGGTTTTTTTTTTGAAAAAGAGGAAAATTCTTAAGAAGATTGATGGGATTTAAAGAAAAACATGATCAATATCAGCTTCCAGGCCTGAGTGGAAGAAGGAAGATCACCAATTCGTATCTGATCAGAAAAAAGTCTCTATACCCTTTGGTAAAACCAAACCAAAATAAAAATAAATAAATAAAAGAGAGAAAGAGACTTCCAGGAGGGCACAAAAAGAAAGCCAGACTAGGAACCTATGCACTGTCAATCCTAATACTGCTTCCATGATCAACAGATTAAACACAGCCCAGCATTTTGAAGTAGATTTTGCTTTTACTGTCAGAAAGCAAAAAACGTGGTGAGAGCTGCAACAGCACCCACAGGCCATCAGCACCTGTGAAACTCTCCAAGCCCTGCACCTACCTGAGCAGTTCTTACCTCAAAGCGGTACTGCCGAGATGGGACATCAACAGCAGTCAAGTCAGCCAAGGATTTGAACTGGGCATTCGTATGATCTCGAAGGAAGGTCAGAACTGGAATGATCCCATCTGGATGGATCAAAAGTTCCAGCTCATTGAAACAGGTCACCTGATGAAAACAGTGGGAAGAGCATGAGTACAAACACCGACTGGAACCAACGTTACACTGAATCCAGCAGGATATCTGAACAAGGAGACCACATAGTCCAGCAGACACATAATGACAGCAGATAAAGAGCTTTAATAATAGCAGCAACTTTCACGTAATTCTGACAGTCTTCCTTCCCCAGAGCAACATCTGAAAACAGCCAACAAACAAGTAGTGAGTTTACTGGATCCTGTCCCCCTGACAAGAACAGTTTCCTGAAGAGCACCTACCTGTGCTTGCTGGATATACTTGGGCAGAATCTCAGCCACGTACTCCCCAAAAGCACAGAGCTGCTTCTGTTCTACTTCATTCTTTGGTCTGACAGTAGCTAAAGAGAAAAATAAAGTTCCCAAGATTACAGCAGGGAATACAAAAAGCTACAGAAAGAAGAGTGGCAACTCCCATCCCCAACTTAAAAAAAACCCCTTTAACCAGCCCAGCTGCCTCTCAGTAGCTCTGGCAGAAGCCAGGCAGTTTCAGGTTCACGTAACCTGCAAGATTTATTTATGGTAAATCTGAAGCTAAACACAACATAGATGTAGAGTGGAATAAACAGGATGCTGTAACACAGACTAGAGCACAGCAACGTACAGGAGCTGTGGTACACGGAACTGGAGATGCTGATAAAGAAGGAAGTTTGTGTCAGTGTTAGACAGAAAACTTTTTGTGCACTGTAAATACAGCAGGAGGAACAGACCAACGAGATGATGGAGAAGCAAATAAGATTAAAAAGAGAGAGACAGAGATGACGGAACAATCTGAACTTAGATCCTGCTCATCACCTTCAGCCTGGGTCTAGAAACCATCTTTTTTCTTAGACAAAATAATCTTTGCTTTGTTTGATGTGCCAGCATCTAAGCAACCCCCTCATAATCAAAACACCTTAGGGTCTCATGTTGATTTTGTTTTGTTATGGTCACTGGTTCAGGGCAATGAGGGGCTATCAAGCCACAGCCTTCATAGAATCACAGAATGGTTTGAGTTGGAAGGGACCTTTAAATGTCATCTGGTCCATCCTCCCTGCAATGAGCAGGGACATTCAAGGCCAGGTTGGATGGGGCCCTGGCCTTGAATCTAGTGGTTGGCAACCCTGTCCACAGCAGGGGGGTTGGACTAGATTTTTAAGGTCCCTTCCAACCCAAACCATTCTATGATTCTACGATCTTCAACCACATCAAGTTGCTCAGAGCCCTGTCCAGCCTGACCTTGAATGTTTCCAGGGATGGGGCTTCTACCACCTCTCTGGGCAACGTGGGCCAGGGTTTCACCACCCTCAAGTGTAAAAAATGTCTTCCTTCTATCTAGCCTAAATCTCCCTCTTTTAGTTTTAAACCATCACTCCTTGTCCTGTTGCTACTAGGTCTGATAAAAACTCTGTCCCCATCTTTCTTGTAGGCTCCCTTCAAGTACTGAAAGGTGCAAGAACGTCTCCCTGGAGCCTTCTCTTCTCCAGGCTGAACAACCTCGACTCTCATCCCCAACAAGAGCAGAGCTGCTCCATCCCTCTGACCATTCATTTGCTGGGTGAAGGGGTTGCTCAGAGGGCAGCTCCGGGTGACTCTCGCCCCTGCGGAACAGGGAGCCAGGCAGTGCAGGAGCCCTAAAGCACCAGGAACATCACCAGAGTGGAAATGCTGCTCGTTTCATTCTCTGCCTGCTCCAGGGCCCCACGATGCGAACCCTGGCGCTGCCTTCTGACGGATTTTGATGCCCGTTCTCCTCATTTCCCTTTTTTCCTGGGAACACGTTGGATATACTCATTGTGACTTCGGTACCGTCAAAACTTTGCACCCAGCAGGCGGGGCACGGGCACGGGCGGGAGCCCCGAGCGAGCGC
>NW_010335173.1:0-13111 GCF_000700745.2 Antrostomus carolinensis
ACGCCCCGTACTTGTTCTCTCTTCTATTCGCTCTAATAAATGGCAATTTAAATGGCACTTTAAATGGCACTTAATGGAGTCTGAGGCCAGCAGCTGCCGGTGCAAAACACCCCTGGGCACGGGGCAGACAGCACCCCGCTCTGCTGGAGCATGTGGGGAAGGTCAATGCTCACTGACCTTCTGACAAAAATCCCCCAACACCCATACATGATAACAAGCCACTTAGGAACAGAAGCCCTAGAACATCCTTTAGGTCATCCGCATCCTGGTGCTTCAAGGTTTAATTCTAGGTTTGTTTTTTTATTTTTAATTTAAAGAGGAGAAAGGAGTAATACTTCCCCTTCCTGCCCACTTCTGTTCGCACATAGACACACGTACTTCCCACAATAAAGGAACCCCTGTATTCCAGACAGGGATTGGGCTGGACTGGGAACCTCGCTGTATTTCCTGCAGGCCAACCACCCCTTTCACCTAAGGTCAGCAAACATCTGTAGCCTCAGCGTGGGAATCCGAGTAGCATTACTGTCAAACAGCTAATACCAACTGAGCTCCTGCTAGGTGGAATGAATTATTTGTCCAAGATACTTGAGGATAATGCAATTTCTGAGACTTCAAGGAACTTCATCGCTGTTGAGAATGTCTCGTTGAAAAAAAAAAGCATGACACGTGAGAAAAGTCAGAAACATAAGGAATTTCTCTGAAGTTTCTGCTACCACCCATTAAGGGTTTGGTTTTTGTCACTTTCTGCCTAGAACTTAAATAAATGTTTCCTGTTTGCTTTGTAGAGGTACATCCCTTGCAATTCTGTTAAACAATGAGCAAGGACATTTTGTTTTCTCTACTTCAAATGTGACTGAGTAGTCCTCATTACAGACAGACAATATCAAATACAGTACTTTTCAATTAGTACTTATAGCTAGCTTTTATTCATTGTAGAACAGTGTAAAAGGTTCCTTTTAGCCTTTGTACTGTTGGCATAAATAGTATAATGGAAAGGAGGGGCAGATCAAACTGTGCATTGACCAGGTGTCAGTGTGAAGGTCAGGATGAAAGCTCTCTGAGTTTTTGAGATACATGATAAAATTAGACATTTATAGGTTAAGGCAATATCTTATTATATTAGCTAGTATAGATTTTTTAGAAAGTACACACTTCAGGGGGAAAAAAGCCCTTATTTAGCTCTAAAACAGAAGCAACAAATTCCAGCCAGAGCAGAACTAGAGAGCAATTTTCCAAATTCTTTAGGTGTGAATGAGACAATCTAAGAGAAAGTTGATACCTGTGGAATAGAGGTAATATGAGTAGGAGAGTAAGAGAAGTGATAATTAGCTCTTGGTGATGGGGAAAAGAATAGAGAAACGGGTAATTTCTAGTCTCTAAAACATGGAAAGCAAAGCAGAAGGGAAGTTGTAGTATGTCACAAAAAAGTCCAATATCACCTGCAATCCACTAGCGTTGCCTGTGTCCTTAAGCCCATTTGCTATTCTGACACCATCATGACAAAGTGTTGGCTGTCACCTTTCCTGGTGGCCTTATTTCTGCTGTCTACACAGACCGCTTTCATTCAGGTTGCCAGAAGAGAGACATGGTATTACTGCAGTATTTTGCAAGTAGAGGAGTTAATTGAGTGGGAAGGCTGTATCTAGAGCTTTCCTCTGCTGCACATTTTTCTGCTGAAATTCTGCTGGTGGATATCTGAAATTAGCGGGTTTTAGAGCTGTACTGAATCACAGTCTTTCTGCAGTAGTATAGGTTTGATGGCAGCGGTGGACTGTGTATCAAAACAGTCCACATTCCTGGAGCCATGCAATGTTTCTGAGCTGTCAAAAAAAAAAAAAAAAAAAAAGGAAAAAAAGAGAAGAAAAAAAAAAACCAACACAGGGTATCTCTAAGTATATTATTAGCAGTACACTATACCTCACTATCTAGTGGAATATATAAGCACTGGGCAATTTTTAAATTTCTGTGAATCAAAAATATGATGGTTCATAACCCAGTATGCTACCCTGTAGAAAACAATATAGGTGAGCAGTTCTATTGCTGTTTTATTTAAGACTGTTTTTCAAGCTGCTTGATCTAAAAAGATACTTCCTTTGCCATAATAACCTCCTTCACACATAAAAATAAGTTATCCAAAACATTTATTCAACAAAGTATTTGATAAATTCCTAGTGTTGTTCTTTTACAACAACTAGTTACTTCTGTAACATTAAGGTTATATGAGCTCTTTTTACTGTGAGACAGTTTTTATGAGAATAAATTGTCCAAACATATCTACCATACTTTATTTTTTATGAATTACTGTAAACATCCTGTTCCACTTGAGATCTTTATTATGAAAGCCACACTTAAATATACACAAAAGATCTTAAATATAACTGTTGATATACAGTTCAAGGTTTTTTCTTTCCCCTGTCAAATAATCTGATGCAGAAGAATGATACAGGCTTTAATAAATAAAACAGTATATTGTGATATGATTAAGATATCTAAGAAAGTTATTAATTGCTGTATATCTATATATAAACATCAACATCTTTGCACCCTTCCTTGGGTATTTGAATGACAGTGGGTTGGTCCTTTGACTTTCTATTCACTTGCAAACAGGCTTATTTCAGACTTTTTTAAAACAGTATGCAACTACTTAACAGAAATAAGCTAATTACATAAGGAAGAGCTACAGTATCATCATTTGCTTTTAGACATTAAGTTCGCAGACATCCTCCAGCCAGGTAAAAAAACTCCTTTCATTATATATTGATCTGAATTCTGTGAAAACAGTGAACACCCTGCATATCAGTAATAGCATATTCCTAACTACTTTTTTATGAGAGATGAAAAATGAGCTGTAATATGGATTTTTATTTAGTTCAAGTAAATAAGATACCATGTTGTTCTGCAAGAACATTTATAGCTAAAGATGTAATTATTAAAAACCCAAGTTTTCATATGTCAAGATAGAAAAAATATTAATTTATGAGTATTTACGATCACTCATGTTCAAAAGCATTGCTAAGTTCTGTGTGCTTCATTTTATATTTCTATCAAGTGTACATTCTTCACCTTAAACTTCTGCTTCTAGACATTTTACTGTGGCCTCAGGCTTGGTTTTAGAATCTTCTGCCTTTTTTCCATTATTCTTTGTTTCCTTCTCAGATGTTTTGTCATTTGACTTAGCCTCTTTGAGAGCAGTAGTTTCAACCATTTCTTTTTGCTGATTCTTGTTTGAAAATGGGAAGGTTTTCTTGTACCTTTAAATAGGAAAAAAAGGATAGTAAAGCAGAAATATGGACATAGTTTGGTAGTATCACTCAAGAAATAAAGTGAAAAATATCGAGAATTAACTTTCTTTGCCATACTTAAGCAAAAGTCTCACACAGAATTGCAGCATGCTAGATCATTGTCCTTTTTCAAGCAGTGTGCTTTTTAAAGAAATAGTTTGGTTTTTTTGTTTTTTTTTTTAAGCCCAGACATTATATTCAGGGTTCGTGGTATATAGCTACAAAGCTATCTGAGCTAGGATGTGTGAAATGCACACAACTTTTCAATACAGTTTAATGATGCACTGTGAAGATCTTTACACATGACAAATGAGCTCAACAATTATTTTTTTCTGAATGGAATTATAGTCCAAGAATAAAAACTTTTACCTTGAGTCTGACATAGAAAGAAACAAGAATAAAACTGCATAAACAGGCTTCTATACACACAGACGCACACTTCAATGTTGCTATTTTGGCACACTTGAAAAGGTTTCATACCAGGCATGACTGACTAATCAAAAATAGGCAGTATTTGTCTTTGGTTCCTTTTCTAAAGCAGGGAATGGCAACAGTAACAAACTTTATCTGCATAATAATAGGGCTTATGATTTTGTTCTTTGTGCTACACTTAAGTCATTATCATTACTTCTCTGCTCTTTAGCTATATATTTAAAATAGTCACTGGTTGGTTCTAGGAGTTAACTCAGAGGAAAAAAAAACAGGCAAAGAACAACTTACTTTTTGATATAGCAGACTGCTAGAACAACTGAAATAATGAAGAATATGACTGCCAGTACAAGAAGTGCAGTGGGGATACCTAGAGATAAAAGTGAGGTAAGCATAGAACTTTTATATGTACTTAATTCTGACTTTCTAAAGGCTCATTGGCATAAAAAAAGATTCTTCTAAAAACAGCCTCATATAAAAGGTATATACATATCAACTCAAGAGTAGAGGTATTAGGAATCTCAAGATGTTAGTTACTACTCCTCGTCTTTTCAAGAAAGACTAAAACAGGTATTTAGGCAATCCCTGACAGATGTTTGTCTAATCTGCTCATTGGAGGGTTTTAGACATCAACCTGCCTGGATAACACATTTTTTTATTAACTATATCCTTACAATTAGAATGCTTTTCCTCATATTTAGTCTGTTTCTCAGTTGCTGTATATTAGGATTACTTATTCACACCTCGTGTCTTGAGAACACCTCCATATTTGGTGAACAATTCCTCTTAAAACTGTCATGGCATCTTTTGTTTTTAAGAGCCTGCAGAGTTTTCCATTACTCTGAGCAATGTTTGCTAAAACTTTCTCAGAAATGTAGTTACTCCAAATCACTTTAACCAGAATGAACTTTCAGCATCTCATATTAAAATATTATCAAAAAAGTATAAAATAAGATCTACTTAAAAATATTTTAAAATCCTCTGCCTTATAAGCTTTGCTTTTGAAAAACCATAATGCTCCTATTCTGCCTCCAGGTTCAGTTATATAAAAATGGATGCTGGAGTGGCAAACCAAAATAGCAGTAAACAGTTTTACTACTAACATCTATGTAACTAGCTCTTCTGATTAAATAGCTACCACACATGGCTTTTACCTCCAAAGACAATGGCATCATTCTTAAAGGCAGCATGGGAAGTGTAGTTAGGAGAGTCGATCAGTGAGTTTTCCTCTGGCATTTTTGTTGTAGTCCCCTCTGTTGGCAATATTGTTTCAGTTATACAGATAACACGAAATTTTATGTTTTTCAGGGATTTTTCTGACTCAGTCACACTAGGCACTGCTGTGATGTTCTCAGTCAAATCAGAACCTGAATACGCAGATGAGTCTGTTGGTGCACTTGAAGAAGGTAGTATGGTTGTAGTTGGATCTGGATAACATGAATTAATCTGAACATCTGCAGCAGAGAAAGGAAATACATAAGAGTTGTATTGGATGTTAGTTTTGTACTTACTGTACACACATGTTTATTGAAATTGTTCCTCAGTCATTCCCTTCTGGAAATTATTACTCGTTTGTTCACAAAAGCCTTGCCCAAATCCAGCATGACTATTTCAAACATGTGGCCACAACCCCGATTACACACCTTTTATCATTAGTAAAACACTTTTTTGAGCCAGAGTGGCACTCACTTTATAGCATACCAATTACAAGATTCCTCCTGAAAAGCACTTAGAATAATAATGCACATAGAAAACAATAATATGACCTCCTGCAGAGCAGGAGACTTAACTGCAGGTCCAAGGTTAAAAAATTTCTCTATTATATTATGAATATGTTCAAAACATCTGCAAGCACTGTTGATATTCGGAACACTACTTTGATTTCCTGGAAACAAAAGTAGCCCATAAAACTTTCAGGTAAACCAGATATCAGTATGAGATAAAAAAGATACATGTTTCTAACGGGGGCTAGAAAGAAATAAACTTCAGGCATACTCAGAAATTAAGTAATTTAAATTTTGTGAATGTTGTCTATATAAAAATGTGGGTGCAAGTGGACATTTATATGTAAATGGAACAGCTGAGTTCTGAATCAGGCTTATGTGAAAACATGGAAATTCTTATTCTCTAGTGAAATTCTATATTCTGTAAAGTTATAAAAATTTCACTAAAGTAACAAGCAGATTACAACATAAATAACAGGGAAACTACGTACATACTGTTCTTCAAATGAATCCCCTTGGGAAGTCTGATGACGCAGCTCCATTCACAGAATAAAAAGCTAAATGGCAGAGGCTTTTTTACTTTTTCCACTACAGTTTTCAAGTGATTTTGGTATTTCTTTGTCACAAAGAAAATTAACAAAATGAGCTTCTGCCAAATATTTTGGGTAAGAAATGCCTAGAACATGCGACTGTTTGGCAATTAAGATAAAGAAATGCAGAATCATCCCAATGTTAAATATACATTACTTTAAGTTATTTTCTGACCATTCATCAAGCTTAACTTTCTTCACATATTGTAACAGTATTTTTTTTTTAATTAAAGCTAAATAAAGCAAGTAATTTGGAATTACTTGCTACCTCCTTAGAATTACTTAACCTACCCAACATTTCTGATGCAGACTGACACCTATTTCACACACTGAAACACCATGTTGCATAGGAACAGAAGATATAACAGTACCAATAGGAGCAGCTTTTTTTAGAACATGTTGCCCAAGTACTAATTCACCTATGCAGTCATCAATAATAGCTGTGGACTGCAGACAAAAACCAAGTTAGCCCAATGATGGAAATTTTAACTTTGCAGGCTAGGTGATAAGTAAATTTATAATGTGCTTTCTCTCTGTGGCACTTTCTTATCAGCAGTCAGATACTTTGTAAGCCAACTACTTGTATTACCTACTCTCCTTCACTAAAATGACCCAGGATCATGAACAAAGTTCCACTGGTGAAGGCATGGCCTTCTCCCTAACAGCTTTATCCTCTGTCTCTTCATAAGCTCCAATATTCACAGTCACCAGACATGGTCTTAGGTCTTTATATCTTTGCATGGGCATATCTTGCAAATCCATCTGTCTCCTGCTCTTTACAGCCTTTGTTCACACATCTTTCCTGAAAAATTTCAGGATTTTGTAAATAATCTCTTGCTCTTGTTATCTAAAACTCATTAGAAAGTTCTAGGGACTGATTAGAAATAATTTATAGATCCTGTATATAGCTTAATTATTGGGGTAGTTGTTACATAATAACCATAGATATGGGACACTAGCAGGAACACAATGCCTCTAGTTAGATACTTATTTTTAGTTAATACCACGGAAGTCTTTACGAAACAATACTGATCTGTTGTGCTGAGATTTAACTTATATCAAGGCCCAAGTTCCACTGTTGTATCTTCAATCTGGGAATAGACAGCCAAGAATGAGGGGAAGGACAGGTCTTTTCATACATAGGATGATGCACATTAAAAGGAGCTGCTTGATTTTACTGATAATAGATTGGGAATCTCATTAATTTTATGATCTCTCAGCTATTCTAGCTTACATTTTAATTTAGTTTAATAGATACATTTCCTTTTATCAAAAAACATTAAACTTTTCCTGAAGTACTCCACACCTGGTCTTTTTACAAGAAAACACCACACAGACACTCTGGTTAAAGATTCAGTTCCCTGTCTTTCAAATTAACGTGCCTAAATAATCAAAACATTTTAAGATTGTGTCAACATTACAGAATAGTAAAAGCAACTCTTCTTCAAGAACTTTCATGGCAGCACCAAATTATTAATTTGGATTAACTGAATTGTTATTTTTTATTCTTGGAAGCTTTTTTTCCTTACAGAGCTAAGTAAAATTTGACAACATTTAAGATGACCAACAAATTATAAGAACTCACTTACTTGTTATGATTTTGTACATACCTGAGGAATTGAAGCAGTAAACCTTAAATGTTTTAAAGGGTTCAGCATACCATGGCACTAGTCCAACATTGCCCTTACCACATTTCTTGTTGGATGTTATCCGAGGAATGACAACAAATCCATCTTTCACCCATCCGTAGCTACAATAAAAATCATCGCTCCTTTTAATATTAGATTTATCACTGGCCTCAGATGTTTTTAAAGGCATTCACTAAAGGTAACGAGACACTAACTGATGTCATGTACCTGCATGTTTCAAAGCCATGTTTCAAAGCCTTTTCAACCTGGTCTTTACTTGCTAGTTGTAGATTCAATTGATTACATGCATTACTTGCTTCAGAGAAATTCACTTTCTCCTCAAGATAAATTCCTACACCTGTGATCCTGCAAGGTGAAAGAATGGAACCTGTAATTTAGACATAAATATTCAAAGTTAGCATTTGAATATTAAAATTTATTCCTCATGAAGAATTTAACATCATGTTCAACTGAATTGAATGTCATTAAAAGTTTCTGGCTTAAGGAGAGAAGAAAACTAATTTCTAGCAAAAAGATATACTTTAAAAATAGAACATATCTCCTTAACACAATAGTCTAGAGTTTCAAGAGGTTTGGCTGTTATTAGACTGAAAGCATATACAGTTGGCATTTGAGTCATTACCTGAATTCTGTTTCTTACTAAAGACATTCTTATTTGTCATACTTATTAATGCAAAATAGGAAGAATAATCAAATAGTTTTATCATTTTAATTATTAGGGAAAAACCCTTAAGAGTTGCACTGAGGCATTGATTCTGTCAGTATACAACTCTTACCAATATGAGTTCTATCAAAGGTACTACACATAATTTTTCATGGAATTAACATACCAATAAGAAAATACACCTATAAAGATTTTATCATTCCTTATGTTCCTTATTCCTCCTAAAACTTTTTTTCTTTTTTCCTAGCTTGGCTTGATGCTTCCACCCTCCCCAGCCACTGTCAAGTGTTCAATTTACTGTGTGCTTGACAGGCAGCAGGAAAAGAGGGGATAGGCCAGGTGAATTTATGACACTTTTCCCTATTCCTCCTCCATAGGCAGTTCATCCAGCTTTTTTAGATAGCCACAGCTGGCACACTATCCATAACGTCCGCAGCAGGAAAGGCACAGCTTAAGTCTGATTACACCTGCTCTACTTTCCTAGCATGTGTTAAGGACTTAAGACAGAATTCAGGATTTGACACAAACAAGGAGAAAGGATATTACTCTTTTGCCTCTGTATTTCACAGGAAGCGTATACTGGAAAAAGATTTCTTTAAAATTTTTGAGTTACATAGAGTAATTGCCATATTAAATTAAATATTTCAATATTTCATTAAAACATTTCAGATGACTAACAGCCACAGGTGTTACTTTCTTGCTCAATATGCTTTTCAGACTGTATGCCCACCACATATGTACACTAATGAATACTTCATAAAATTTATGCATCAGAATACAGGCAATCCACAAACTCTCAAGGCAGGATGAAGTGATGCTTGCAGATCCACCACATGGCTTCTTAGCAACAGAAGTTCAATTGAATTTTATGAATGAAAAGATAGAACTAGCAGCCAAGCCACCCCCATGATGAGAAGTGGTTAAAAAGATGATTAAGCTTGTGTGGACTGCCAAAAGAAAGGCAGGCTTTCCACTCCTGCTCCCACTGGGTTTGTGGGGATTGGAAATGGCTTCTGGTAAAAGATGTGTTTCCTTATATTTAGTTTAATTGGACTTAAATGTTTGGTAGAGCAGTCATTGAATTAGGTGAATTTATCTCAGCTGTGGCCTCCCATTAGTACTTCCTGGTATGGTGCAGACCCAGTCATATGGCAGGTCAGCCACTGAACACTTGAGCAGTCCCCATAACCAAATCCTGGCTGCATCCAGCCCTGACTTGAACATAAGATCAGCCCAAACGTATGGCACGAGTATGCAGAGAAGCTGTGTTGCTCCAGGAAAATGTATGTATAGGTATCAAGGACTTCAAGTCTATACAAATAGTCCCAGTGTGAAGATGATTTGAACTGTCAAATTTCTTCCTTTCAGCCAGCCTGTCTTCATGAATGTCCTCTTTTGTGTCTTCATTTTGTCCAAAGTACTTCTGTGTCAGAGAAGAGTCCCAGTGTTGTTTTCTTGATTCCCTTTTGCTAACAAGCAACTCTCATGGTCCTCCTGAGAGTCATCTCTGGTTTCCTAAAAAAGTCCCTGTCTCAGCTGCTGGGGCACATCCCTCATTCTCAATGTAATGTTGAGAATGAAAGTTTCTCAATGACCAACATAACATATTTCAAATAAACTTGAGCAGCTGACTGAATGGAATTTCCTGAAACCTTAGAAAGTTGCCTAGATATTTGTAAATTGTTGTAGTCGTTAGTCATTCCATTCAAGGACAAATATTTTTACATGAGAACTGCATGATAGATACATAGCATAACATAAAAATTAGAGTACCAGAAAATTAAGTCTTAAGTGATAAGAGAAGTGACTGTAGGATACTGACCAAAGTGATACCTTAGAATTAAGTAAGCATTTTAAAACAAAATGGAGAAGTAAAAGAAAAGTTTTGGAAAAGTTATCAGCTTCAATCTAAATTTCAGATGGTTTTACAGTGTTAGGAAGAAATCCATAAAGAGACCAGCAGCTTCTTCAGGTCTTTTTGTCACTTCTTAAATAATCTCTGAACTCTGTTCTAAAGACATTTGAGTTTGCATGGGAGACAGACTAATCTCTTAGAAGCATATTATCCTTTTTGGTCCACAAGCCATGCATAACTATAGTTTAAGCTTTGCTCTGTTTAGTTAATCTACTAATACTGGGACATCTTCCCCAGCAGTTGGGTCTTGTATGAGAAATCTGTTTTACTGACAAAGGTGGGAAGACTAGAGAAGACAAATGTGTCATAGGACAGGAAGAAAATTGTTCCATTTTTGTAAGGTATGGGTATTGGCTTTATTGTACATTAGTTCTCCTGCTTTTTTGGAGAAGCTGTTATTTCTGTCTCTTTGCCTTGCTCCAAGCCTTCACTCTGATTTATTAGAGTTTCCTTTCACCGCTGATGTCAGGAAGTGGCAAGATAGAGGCTGTTCCACAAGGAAAGAGGAGCCAGGAGCTAAGGGTGACCGCAGCACAGGAAGGACAGTGCCCTCACGGACCAGGGCACAGTCCCACAGCATCACAGGACCACAGTAGTGACAGTGACAGGTTTCACTTGAAGCCCCAGAGACAGCAAGAAAATGAGTCAGATGCAGGGTTCATCCAGAAACTCCATTTGAGAACAGCAGAAAATGATGCTACCTATAACACATACCTGAAGTCCATCCTGGAGACAAGGCTACCTACCACTTAAGTCCAGGGTCCATCCATTAAAGGCCACTCAGTAAGTCACTACAGGAGGGGACAGGGCATGCTACAACACAGCTCAAAGACACAGCTGGAGATCAGCCCTGAGCTTAACTGGAGCTCTTGGACCAATGAGCAGAGGGTGCATGAGAAGGTACCCCAAGGCAGGCTTGGAGGGGAAACTAAGACTCAAGCTCATTATTTCCCCAGTGAAAATTATTCAGTGGTTGGGATTGCTGGAGAAGACTACTGTTGTTAGGTATTCCAGTCCTGTGGAATTTCAACAGGACTGGAGCTGAGCATCTATTTCACTCAGTTCAGATTTCCTTCAGAAGCTTTTCACTAGATAAGATCAACTGCCTGCAACAATAGTGTATGTTCTTTTACACAGGTAGAACATGCATTTACTCTTTGCAAATTACAGTGAAACATCTGATATACATTAAGTATCTGTAGATATCCTCGTAGCTACTGCGGTTAGAATAGATTGAGTCAAGTTGATTATGGAATTTGAAGGAGAAGACATTTATATTTCACTAACATATAGAAGAAAGGGGTATTATATGACCCTGATAGAAAAAAAAGGTTCATATAATAATGTTTGAGGGAGGAGGGTTATCTAAGAACCATGTGATAAAATTGATATTGGCAATTCCCTAGGTTTATTTTTTTTTTTCAAATAGATACTTCATAAAGAATAGGAACTTCTGCACTGTAGTAACCAGAGACAGGCACGACTGCCCTGGAAATGAACTGCAAGATCCCTGCCACCCATTTCCTTCAATGTTGCAAATTAAGACAGTGTCAGGATATTGCCAAGTCAGAGCAAAACACTTTGCATTAAAGATAGCATTTTATCACGGACACACAGAACTGGTTTCATGCATGTTTTCCTGTCTGAGGATTGTACAAACTGTTTGCTGTGATATTTTAAATAATACAAAATAAAATAACATTTCAATAGATCTGAACTTAATCCTAAATGCAATACCAAATCTTTAAAACAAGCAGTTCTGTAGCATTTAGACAATAATTAGACTAACAATGAAAGAGTTCCCTTATATGCTAAAGTAGCTTCCATTACACTGTATTCTCAAAACCCCGTGGTTTCCTATGCCAGAAACATATTTACATACAGTCCCTTGCCCCCACTTTTTTAAAGTACTTTACTTGGACTAGTAATTTCAAGTACTTTAGTTCAAGTAGAAGGCTTTAAAAAGTGGAACTTTACATACCTTTTATAAAGTAGTTTTGAGCCATGAATGTCATAATCCAGATGAAAAACACTGCTGAGGTAACTCCAAAGTAAATTGCCATTGTCACTAACTCAGAAAATTAAGAAATTCAAGGTGATTTGTCTCCTGTTCGAAAGGGTAAGTTATTGGATACTGCCAGACCACCTTTGAGATGACTTCTTGAAAGCAACTTCAGCTGTCACTGCACTGCTTCGTAGAAAGAACGTCAGAGCAAATGTGTTAACTGTCCCATTCAAAGGTGAGGTCACTGACTGGAAATCCCTAATCACCCTTTACACTTTCTTTCATGTAGGGTTTGCTGGAAAGTTTAACTACTGCTGACTCAGAAAACACAGCTGAGGAAGGGAGATAAGACTGTTAGATTGCTAAGTCAGTAAACACTTTGAAATAAGATTTTCTTTTGCTATTTTTTCCTGTTTTACTGATTATCAGCTCATTACTCATATTGTCTATTCATCTGGTAAATAAAATGAGTTCTCTATTGTATCACAGCATGCCAGGCAGGATTTTTCTTTTGGAATTAGAAGGGCATTGATTCCCCACTATCTTATTTGTCTTGATGTAGTATTTTTACCTTTCTTTGCCTTAGGGTTCCAATGCAAAAATAGGTACCATAACAGAGAGATAATGTGATACTTAGTTTTGATCATGTTGGAGATACGCTACTGTAAGTGGGACTGTAGGGACAGAGGTGGCAGCCAGTCCCTTAAATACTGCCTTTTGTGAAGTTCCAACAAACAGTGATTCCAACAGATGGATTCAAAACACAGATGATTCTCATGGCTATAACTTAGGAAACCTTCAGGAAGTCTTAGCAAAGAAACATGGGGGTTTTTTTGCAGAGATTCCAACAAACA
>NW_010335173.1:13138-17189 GCF_000700745.2 Antrostomus carolinensis
TTATGTTATTCCTGACAGATGTTTGTCTAACCTTTTCCTAAAGACTTCCAGTGATAAATTCCTAACATTTCCTCAAACGCTCTATTCCAGTGCTTCACTGTCCATTACTGTTAAAAATTTTTCCCTAGTCTAAACTAACTTACCCATACCATGGCATAAACCTATCAGTTCTTTCCATGTTGGAAACAGACATGGAAAACAGTTTATTCCCTTATGTTTTGTAACAATCTTATGTATTTAAAGACTTATGCCTCTGCTCTCATTTTCTTTCAGATAAGATACCCCAGCTTGCTCACTCTTTCTCTCTAGCTGAGGCCTGGCCAATACCAAGTACTGATTAATAAATACTTTACCTGCTTATACAGCTCAGAATGGTATGAGCGTTTTTTTGCAATAGGATGAATTTGTTAAATTGTGTTCAGTTTGCGATTCAGTAAAATTTTAGGTGTCCTACATCCTCAGGCTGTGTTCCTGGTCCTGTGTAACGGTAGCTACCTTTTTAAACTCTGTTTTGCATTATAGAAAGTTGCCACTTAAGATAGTATTAACTTTTATCTGGGCACAGGCCAAAGCTCTTACAGCAGCATATAACATGGTTATGGGCAGACTGCAACACAGACAGGCATCTACAGGGCCAAGTGGAGAATGCTGTGGATAATGATACGATGTCTCCATTAACAATAAATTAAACTTGGGTTGTGTTTGTGCTGTGGTTTGGAACCGGATGTTGGTAAAGCTCCTTGAGATCCTAAGACGAACTCCTTGCTCCAATTTCTATTCACCCCTTTGTTGTGCTGTACATACCTGCCTCTACAAAACAACAGCAATCTGAAGTACTGTAATCAGACTTACCCTCACTGAAGCAAGTTTTAAGTTGTTTCACTTGCATCCACAATGTAGGAGTGGATATTAGTAGTTATTCTGTAGCTCTCCTGGACTAGTAGACTATGGCTGTAAAACACTGAGAACATTAAACAAAATATATCCATGCTTACCTTGAACTGCTAAGTATTTCCTACCATGGCAACTAACCAAAAGTTGGGTTTCTGAGGACATTTAGAACTTTTATGCTGATTGTCCTTCCAAGTTTTTAACACTTTGTGCCTATTATCCTCACTGTGGCAAAGTTTCTTTAGTCAAACTGTCCACATTATGGATATTTAACTGGAAAAGCGAGATAAACACCTTTGTAACAGCAAACAAAAATACATCACATGGTTTTGTAAGAGCAAACTACAGATTAGGAGAGGGAGAATAGAATTTCAGAATTGTTAAATGAGACTGAAATAACTTTGTTTTTTGTCAGTCTCTACCTTTTTAGATTTCAGCTGTTCTAAAACTGTGTGGAAGATCACTTAGCTGGACTGTAACAGTACAAAAGGTCTTTAAACTGTTTGTGGGTCTTCATCTTAATTTGTGTAGTGAAAAAAAGCAGCCTTGTAGTGAATGTTTAATCAGCATTTGACTTAAGTACTTAGAGTAACCTATAAGGAAAATTCCCAGCATCTCATGTTTTAAAATGCTGATGTGGATTGCTAAACAGAAAACTTTTGATATGGGAGAATAGACTCAACTGTTCTCTACCATCATTTCTAAAGGAACCTTGGAGCCTGAACAACAGCAGAGGAAACAAGTTAAAAAGAAAAAGTTTATCTGAAAAATACAAGTATCAGTCTTTTCCTGGTAACAGTCATTCCTCTCAAGGTTGTCGCTGTCTCAAATTTTTTCTTCCTGATACAGACCATCAGAGATCCAGAAGTGACATTTCTGTTCTTTGTGGAACTCAAGCATTGTCTCCTTCCCGCTGGTCTGGTAGTTCAGCTCTCCACAAAGCCCAGGCTTCCCAAGCCTACAAGAACACAAAGCAAATAAAGAATCCTGACCTTTCACTCAGTCTCCGTTGGTTACAGATCTTCCTTGTGGCTTTCCATGTTCAACCTCCTCAGTGACAGGCAGCCTCCCTCTGAAGCAAGAGTTAAACTCTCTCCAGGATATTCCAGTTTCCTCTCTCATCTTGTGTCTAGGCTATGACAGGGATGACCCTGCTTACAAACACTTTCTCCATTGAAACAGGAGTCTGCTTGCTTCCTCTACATCATTTGCCTGAAGAACTGAAAGACTAAGAACAAGATCTTTGGTATGTGTAACATGGCACTACATTATGCAGTATAAACAAAGCAGTATGTATTTCACAAGAACAGAGCCATTAATATACAGACAGAGCGCATTTAAAAAACAAACCTTTAAGGTAGCAGCACTGAGGACTTTGAAACCATACTTTTATTTCAAAACTCAAGTATGTGATACTATACAGTACAATACCAGCACACCTGTGCAAAATCTTACAATATTACAAATTTAAATACAATACACAAAAATAGTGCCCTTTTAAAATTCCTTTTACTGGAAACATCTGTGCTGTGCAGGATAAACAGTAAATGTGTCTTTTTAAAGCAGAAAAATAAATATTGCACCTCAAGAAAACTATTTCAGTGTTAATAGCATAAATAATAGATCTATTTCTTGTTGTCTGATGTGATCTTTGAACACAGAAGAGGTTGGTTTTTTTTTTTCCCTAGATAAAGCAAACTAATATCCAACAGATAAAGTTACATTTAGAATAGTTTTTGAGCTCAATCTAGTTTCCTATTAAAAAAAGGTGTCTCCATTAACTAAATGAAAAATGTAAGCAAAAATATTTAACGTGCTGTTAGTCATTGTGGTTCATTATGCTTAGTGGACAGTTTGCTCAAAGTAGTTATAAAAGAACAATTTATTTTTTAAATAAAAGTTATCTTCATCTTTTCATTCCCAATAAAATCTCTTGCCTCTTTCGGTTCACTCCTCACAACAATTAATAACTTTGTGGCTAAATTATACTTGCCTTAGACATGCAAGTAGTTGAGTTCAAATCAGTACAACTACTTACAGAAATTCACCCTTGTGCACTAGGTCCACAAAAAGCCAGTGTGCTGAATTTCAAAAGAGAATGGAGGCTTCATTCACCCACTGACCAATAAAACCTTAGCACATGCTTAACACTAGGCAGTTCACGAGCCCTAGTGATATAAATAACTTCCTGCATGTACTTAAAACAAGGTGTTGGACCTACATCAATCAGATGTAAATAAGAGCAAATTAATTAAATTATAGGCATTATTAATTATTTTTCCTTAGTGCAGCCCAACATTTCCACAATCACATTACCGAATATATGCCATAATTTTTGGTATAGAGGATTCTGAATCTTCAGGACTATTTACCTTCAATTTTTCTTGCCTTATTAAGTTATTGATGCTATTTGTAAAGAATATCAAGTTAAAAGAAGCTGATTTTAATAAAGAAGTATTCAAAGAGCAATGACAAGCTTCTTCAAATACTGAAAAGTACAGAGTACATGAAATGTCACAGTAGCTCTTCATAGTCAGATATTCTAACTGAACAAAACAGATACCAAGTAATTTGCAAGAAACCTTCTGTCTTATTCTTTACCGATTACAATTTTAGACCAAATTACACTTTCCCATTATCCTTTTTGAACTTCCTTAAGCACACTGTTCCTCAACAATATATACTTTGAAATAAAAAAAACTTCCCAACTGCTTATACACTTCCCTCCACCCAAAAAAGTGGTAGTGGTCTGCTATTTTTAAATTATTTTTCTTTTCTTTCTCCATATAAATGCCTCGAGAAATATGTGGCTAAAACATAATTCAAACAAAATTCACCAGCAGGATATTTGTTACTAGTGCCAGACATGTGAATTAAATGTCTGACTGAGTTAGAAACTTGTTTTCTTTAATAGCTAGCTTGAGGTTCAGTGTTCACACCAAAAGAAAACAAGATAACTGCATCTGAACTGAAATTACAGTACTTCATAACATACTTATCCTTCAGTTGTAAATAGACCTGTTAATCAGTCCAGAAATGTCAGAAGAATGCAAGACATGAGTGCAATCAAGTGTCACACTGATTTTCATATTGTAGTAAGATCAAAGTATATAGCTATGGAAAGACAAACATAGTTCATCTTCAATCAAAAGTGATGTTC
>NW_010335173.1:17220-21425 GCF_000700745.2 Antrostomus carolinensis
TGCATTTTTGTCTCATCCCTAGGTGGTATGGTTTATTACAGATAATGGTTTCACCATTTTGAAATTGCTTGTCTAAAAATTTCAGGCTTTCACATTCTTGTGTAAGAACTCACAACTCCCAAATAGGCAGAATTGTTAAAAAATCTGGGCAAAAGATTAATCTGTCACGACCCGATAGGTTAGCTTCGAAAGCATATCAGAACAGTTATATACTTGCCATCAGATTCTAAAAATGAACTACTAAAAACATGCAGTGACCTCTAAAGTTCTCACTGCTTTCATGACCTGATTCATCTAGGCACTGGTAGGGTTTTGGCTGTAGGCAGAACTGTGTTCCTAGTGCAGATCTCAAAGGGTCTCTATTTCCAGTAATAGCAGTAGGGCAGAGTCCACTTAGTGCCATCACCTGTATGCAAACGTTTGAAGATTTTTTTTTTCTTTTTTTTTTTTAAATAAAGAATTGAAGATTGCTTCCCACATCCAAGGCTGCTGTATTTTGGGCCTGGGCAACACAGCTAATCTTTCAGACAGCAACTACTTTTTGCTGTAATCAGTATTGACTCTGAGAGGCATACAGATATTTGTTGCAAAGCATGTCCCTTTGACGTATCAGAAGTTCCCAAATTTATTTGACAATACCAACTGTTCTACTTAGACTTTATTTTAGGTTTTGTTGTGTATTCCATTAAAAAAAATGTGGTGGTCCTATTCTTAAAGGATATCATAAAACACATTTATGTATGTACTTAGTACTTCATTTAAATAATCACACAGATAATTCCTCTTATAAAATTACTTTATCAGTGAGGCATTTGGTCTGATAGCATAATTCTAACCTTCCTTAGAAGAGCTTCTATTTCTGCCCAATAATTATGAATAAGAAAATGAATTAGACTCTTAAAACCCAAAGGACTTAAATGCCATTAGCACTTCAACAACCACCAGTAAATTCAGGAAATGCGAAGTAAAGCACTAACTGCAAATGCAGGTTTTATGATTTTCTTCAAAATCATAGCATAGATGTCAATGTCCTGTGGTAATCATTCTTTTAAATGTCTTGCTGGTTGCCGATTACTGCCACAACCTTATCATGATTCAATATTACTTTATTTGTATCAGTCATTTACAGTAAGCTGACAGACAGAATTATTTATCAGACTCATTTTGGCAAGGTATGTTCACAATGTATCCCCAAACCTGATGGTGTGGGGTAACTCATTTGTCACAGATCACATTTAACAACCATAAGGATGACTACCTTTAACAACTGTGTTCTAATATGCATACTTGCTCAGGTACCATAAATTCGTAGTTGTTCCTTTATTATTCAGTGCGTTGCTCATGTTGAAATCCTGAGTTCCACCAGGAATATTGATGGGCAGCAGAACAGCTGGCCTTCCCTTCAGGTCCCTCTGATTTTTCATCACAGGTGTTGTATGAATGGTAGATTCCCAACACCACAGCAAAAATTATTATCGCAGCCACCACAAGCCATACCACATTCCAGTGTTTACACAGTTTGGGGTACAGTATATGTAAATAATTAATGATGACTTCAAGTCTGCTGTAAAATTAAAAGAAAACTGTTATATATTCATCACATGCAAATTTATTATCTTAAGCTTTTCAATTTAAGAAGTTTCATAGTTGTATGGTGCAAATAGAAACACATTGTCAAAGAAGAAGTCTTAAGTTCTTTTAAGAACAGCTGTACACTCAGATATGGGTAATATTTGCAAGTCGGCTGAAGATGATAAACTTGACTTCTATTTCTCCCACCTGTTAACTGACAAATCTCAGAGCTTGTTTTCATGTAAAATTCTGCACTTTTCATAGCTTGCTCAACTAAACTAAACATTAGGACACGTTGTAAACATTTCTTCCTAAATGTTTAATGACTTGTGAGATGGCTGCTCTTCTGAATATGGCTGAAATCTCAACAGATGTTTATAACCATAATGGTTATGGAATGGAAATGAATTCTTCTGGATCAGGTAAGGATCCTTACCTTACTAGCTTGGGATTGGACATATCACTTGTTTTGGTCAGCATTCAATTCCTCTCTAATGCAAAAGTCTCTTTGCTTTTAAAATGCAGGAAATTGCAGGTATATTGAATTGAGTGGTAGAACCACAAAGGAAACTCAATGATTAACTCTAAGAAAAGCTGAAAATTTCAGAAAAGTTTTCCAGTTAGGCATCAATGCTTCAGGTAAGACAATAAGCAGAGGATTCAGAAGTTCCCAGTATAGCTGAAGAGCATTGGGTGCAGATGGATGCAATAAACATCTCCCTGATGAAAGGCAGGAACTCCAAAATAGTGCTGTTCTGCCATATCTACACAGCTTCCAGAGGGAGAAAGCACCTGCCTGCCCAAGTCAGAGCTAGTTCAAAATAGCTGTGGAGCTTGTCTTAATCTGCATTCACCTTGTACATACTGAAAGACTCACCTGTGAAGACCCTTTGGGAGTGACACGTAGCACAAATACAGGCATCAGATTCCTGAATTACTACTTTAATGAAACAATGCATGTCTACTGAGAGATATGTTCCAGCATCTAAAGAACTTCTGTGGAATATTTTTTATATCAAATCAAAACCAAACCCCATTAAGATGAAGCATCTTGATGTCAACATACAATTTTAGTTGAAATATCAAAATAGAAAGTTTTGCATTTTTCAACTATGCTATCTTGGAATATGCCTTTCTGTGAAAACACTATTATTTCAAATGTGCTTCCCTAGACTGGAAGAAAACATGTGAAGATAATAGTATAAAACACGTGGTTGGGTACCCCACATAGAAAAAAGTGTCTCCTCTTGTATGGACATATTACACCATTGACTCACCTGCTTTGCAGGTTTTTTATCTCATCTTCATTTTCACTTTCTTCATGTTCATCATGACTTTCTTTTGGTGTTTCTTCATCTTCTTCCTTCAGTTCCTGAAGTTCTTTGGTTTTCTTCAAGCCTTCCTGATAGCTTTAACACACAAAATTTTTTTTTAGTCTAGCATGTTGTATAAGCCTGTTCCTATGTAATGAAAAATTAGCTTTATGTTTTGTTACATGCAATAAAACACAAGTAGCAGAGTTGCACCACTCAGACAAGAGTAAAAATTAGCTAAAGACCATGAGTAGGGCACATAGACAGCCACCCTTCCTTAATAGGGGATTATATTGGGTCTGTTACCAAATTTATCTTGAAAAAGAGGTTATAGTCCTCACCAGAGAACAAATTTTTAAAGGAGTTAGTAAGCATTTATATTATTTTTTGATCATTTTGAACATCCTCTAGATAATTTTTTTTTTTCCTGGAGAGTAAGTGCAAATCAATGGTCTAGAGAGCTTGTTGGATTCTGCAGGGGAGGATCAAAATTTTTGTCTCACTCCTCACATAGTACAAAATTCTTTGCTTGATATTCAGAAACAGATCCCAAAGCTGTTAATTGCCCCCAAATATGCTGTGTTTGTGACACAGACAACATGAGTTTATTGCAAAAGTTGATACTTAGTGTTTACTCATATCAATTGTGTCACTTATTTTGCATTTAAAATTACATTATAAAAACATATATCCTCATCTGGTAGCACATGTTTACAGATTTAGTACACATAAGATATTCCCACCCTTTGTTATATGCTTCTTCTTCTATCTTGGCTCTTGTTTCAGGACTGATTTCTTCCAACCCACTCTGTGTCAGCACAGAAGTAGAGGTTTCAGAATCAGGCTCTCCATTAGTCTTACCACTGCCAATACAAAAGAAAAAGACAAATAGAAAACACCACTACTGAGAGGTATTGTATTTGGAGTATACTACTGAACAAAAACAATCACATGCAATTTTGTGACTCCTCATTTTTCTTTTTTAATGTGCATCAGAGAAATAAAATGTCTTTCAAAAGGAAAAAATCAAACACTAAGCAAAATTTATTTTCAAAATGTTGTAATTTAAGAACAGTAATTAATATGTTTCTAAGCTATTAAAATTTGCATTTTGTTTCTTCTTTTTTAACAAAGAAAAGAGCATTTGTTTCCTGGCTTATCCTTGGCATTTATTTGCTACTTTTTAAAACATCTCCCTCAACTTTCTAAAAAATCACCTTAGAAATTGTAGCCTGTTACATCAGAGGAAAACAATAGAAATAATACCAAATATTAATTTAAGAAATATTTTTCTTATTTGCCTGTTAGGTACTCCTTCCT
>NW_010335173.1:21447-43213 GCF_000700745.2 Antrostomus carolinensis
CACATAGGTTAAAAAAAAAAAATACAAACACATACATAGCTTTTGTTACTAAAACTTTTATTAGGTAAAAGCTTTGAGCATTTAGCCTAAAGATAAGCCATTACCTATTGTTCTCTTTCTGCAGGGCTCACCTGTCCTTATTTAAGTCTGTGATAAAGAGTTTAAGTGATTCAGACATAACTTAGCAAGTCCATCAAAGTCAAGGTTTAATAAGCTCAACGATGGATCCCATTTCAACTTCCAGAATCTAAGCATTTTTGTAGGCCTTATTTTTCTGGTGCTAAAATCAATGGTAGGATAATTCATCCAGATTGCCACCATCTGTGGGCAATAAATTTTCCCTCAAGAAGTCATCTTAACAGTAGATGTTAATTTCACTTGGACTTTAAACACATCATGAGTATAAGCTTGAAGTGCTTAAAAATACAAAACTGCTGAACTATGTAATTTTACACGACTAGAGCAGCTGGCCCATGCATACATACTTATGCTCAAACTTGAAATTCAAGTTCTACTTCTGTTACTTGATAACATGATTTGTTTTCTTAAGATTCAGCAAGAAATATTGATAAGGTTTTTCTTTTTCCCTTTTTTTTTTTTCCTTCAGAATTTCAGTACAGTTTCAAAAGATGGTCTAAATCTTGCAGAGGTCTGTTGAACTGTAAAAACTAGTACCATAGTTCACCGTTTTTATTTTCCAAATTTTTGCATATTTTCATTGTTGGTAAAGCACAGAGATAAAACAGAGACATAAGATAAATTTTGTCCTGCCTCAGCACTAATCTAAAATATGTGAAAATCAATATTCTGTACTGATGCAAGAGCTTAATATTTTAAAGCTTTTAATTTCAATGCTTAAAGAATCCTAACAAACTTTAATTTAAATTAGTATCACAGATATTTTAAACAGATATTGTGAACAGTCTAAATGACGAACATAGTAGCAGTAGTAGTAACACCACCAACAAAAATCAAGCAACTTCCTTAAAATGTGCAACATTTCCTGAAATAAATATTTGGAAAGGTGCCTGACAATTTTTTTTGTTTGTTTGTTTTCTAGGCTGATTATACATATGAATAAAGTATATACACACACAGGTTTGCAAATGCAACAGTACCTGTACCCATAGTGGTAACTGTTTACAAAGATCTTGCAGAACAGCTTGAGTGTGCCTTTTGTTCACATCCCAGTCTCACAGGTTTTCATCACAGGTTGCCCATCTTTGTATTCTGTTACTGAAGAAGCTTTACATTTCAAAAACTTGTATGAAATTAAATTATGTGTCTACATTAATTTCAACTGCAAGAAATTAAAAGTTCTTTCCAGGAATGTGTAGATGCACATGCTTCCCAGCAGAGTAATTCTTTGCTTTTCTTGTCTGTATATCTATTATTTTGCTCCAAAAGTAGTACCATTTAAACCCATGGAATGGCTCATGGAATTATTATAGAAAATGGATAACAACAGCACACCTTAATTCAGCCAGGACTTCTACACTAATGGTTAAGTCATACAGAGTCAAAAGGGCAAACGTTTTAATGAAAATAATTTCTGCAATTTACGGGTACTAGAAAAATATAGATATTGAGGTATTTGCTCGTTACCAGGCTGAAAGAAAAATCTCCTCTTTCATATCTCTATTTTTTCATTTTAAAATGCAAACTTCCCTGGCTGTTATAACTAAAATGTCAGGTTATTAAAACTAAAATCTCAAATCTAATGCTTTAATTTTGCTGAATGTTCAAATAATTTTAAACTAAAAAAAAATTACTACTCAATTTAGTCACAGTTTTGACTTCTGTAAAATTTTTGTTATATAATATTATGTTAAATTATACTTTTGAATATCATTTATTCATATAAACTTAAAAACCTACATGACACTGGATATCATAGCATTTCAAAATATGATTTTTACCAGCTGGCCACATATTGAAAAGGCAAGGGCAGAAACCAAACTTTTTATTACTGGGATAGTCAAGTTGCTTACAGCCAACTTTAAATACAGCATTAATTTGTTCCAGGAAATATATTTAAAACAAACAAACAAGCCACATGCATTGCATGTAATAGTCTTAGTTTTGTCACGTTCTGAAGGCAGGTCTACTCAAAAGTGTAAATGTATAATCTTCTACTGCAATTTTACTTGATGAGTTCCAATGATCATAGCGGGCTCGACTGGTTCTGAGGCACTTTGAATTCTTTGAACATGAAAAGAACAATGATGGTGACATAGTAAAATAAAGTTACCAGATTGTGAAACAACCTAAGCCAATATTATGTCACTGATTTCAGTACCTTATGCCTTGGTATAACTTCTGTTAGGAAAAAGAGAAATTACACATTTTCATCTCATACTAGGATTTAATAGGTAATGAGATGACCTAGAGAGAACTCACTTTTCTAAAAGTGCTGGCAGAACAGGAGTAGATGTTAGATTGCTCCTTCCATTACTAGGTGATTCAGACTGTAAGTAAAAAAACAGCAATAAAGGTTACATTCATTCATTAATTTCAAATGAGTCTTCAGTAAAATGACAAAGTCAATGTGCTGCTTGGGTTTTTCTTCCCACACCCAGAAGAAAGGTATCTTTAATATGGAACTTCCAAATTATTCCCACTAACCACAGTAAACAATGGACATGCACACTAAGAAGAATTTTCTGTGACATTCCCTTCTACCCTGCTTATTTTCTCTAAAAAAAAAAAAAAAAAAAAGGTCGGTCTTCTTTATATATTGATCACTGAACAGTAAAATTATCATATTGCTTCTCTCTATATTATCCTAGGAACATTGATTTGTTAGCTAAATTTTCCATGGAAAATTTTAAACAAAAATTAATCATAATAATTCATGGTACACAAACACAATTGGTTCCTGAAACAATTGAGTACATAATAACTAAATTGCACAAATAGATTGTTTTCTTAAAACTAGAATGGATTTAGCTTCTCAGCAATATCCCCCATTTAAACAGCCCTAAGTTTTTAACAGAAAACTGTCTAATTTTCAGGTTACCTGCCATCTTAGCTCATCCTGAACAGTCGGTATGTCTTGTAGTTTTCCTCAAAGACTAATTAGATTCAGATTAGATTCTCACTTTATTAAAATTTTATAAACAAAAAGTCAAGGCAAAGGCTGATAGCTCCACTATTCCCCTATCATCACAAAACTTCTAAATTTGTATGACAAACATTTCTGTATGTTAACTACATGTTTTTCTGTTTAGTGAACTTTTTGGCAATGAAGAGAAGCAGTCCAATCATCTTCTATAGATTCTAGTTAAAATTTCTCTCCTACAGTGCAACTATTTTTACTACTTCTTTCCAGTACTCTACTACAGATTAAAAGGCAAATTGCCTCAACTAATGCCTAATGCCTCTGAATCAACAGCTAGCCCTGTTCAGCTCTGTGTCCAAGTGATCATTTATGGATGTAGATTCTGAAGGCAAATGTCCCTTACACAACAGGAATTACCTTTGTCCATCCCTTTCACTAGGATGGAGTCAAACCAAATTAAACCAACGAAAGGCCTTACATTTTTTAGTAACTATGGCTTGGCCCTATGCAAAAGTGGTTTAGACAAGTAGTATTTTTAAATTGTGGGTTTTACTTACCAGGGATGGCATTGAAGGTATAGGTGAAGCTGTTGGTGACTGACCAGGAATATTTAAGGAGTTAAATTTAGGAACAACAGCAACACTGACTCTCCTCCGAGGCATATTCTGTGACAAAAAAACATTTTGTTTTCCATCATACAAGATAGGCTGAAGAACAATTCTACAAGTAAACAGATGTGGCAGAGATGAAGGTTAATGTCCCTTGGGGGAAAGGAGAGTTGGGAGCAAAATTAAGATAAACGGCTGTTAGGGCTGTAGTTTTCCCCCAAAATTCCTCCAGTACTGTCTGGTATGGCAAGTGCTTAGTGTGAAATGAGGTGTTGTACAGGGATGCTACCCTTTTCCCTCCAGGGAAAGCCCAATCGTGTAAATCACACAACAGATATGTTCTGAGCAGACACTGTTAACTCCTATTAGAGGCTGTTATCTTTGGTTAAGCCAGATGTATAATGATACTGGTGTCACAATGACCAGAAAATAGTGAAACTCTTCTCTTGCCATGTACCCATTATGATATACAGTGCACACTATGATGCAGTACTTATTTCTAAGCCTACAAATATAATTTATGAAGACCATGGAAATTCTTTATATGATAGCTTTACACAATGTATTCTAGCTCAAATATAGATCATATAAGTTTTTGCTGTCACTAGGCAAGTACCCAAATACTTCATCCTATGATATACACGTAGTGAAATCTAGGCTTCCCAGTGAGTAAAAAATCCAAACACATACAGCACCTAACAGCTTCATCTTAGAGCATAACCAAGCACTTCTAAGATTCTGCTCTAAATAACTTTACAGGAAAGGAGTTAAACAAAGGTTTACTAAATATATAGAAGTCACCTACTCCATGATCCTTCTTCTAGACAAAAATGAACTATATCTATTCATTAATGATGGAGATTTATCTAATGTGCTCCTGAAAAACTATACTGGAGAGTCTGCAGCCATGTTGGGCAGTCCATTCTAGTCTTTTGGGTTACACCCCAGCCCCTTTATTATTTGGACTGGTACTTAGCCTTGTTAAATTTCATCTTTTTTTTTAGGACCTCTGTTTCAGCTTATCTGGTTCTTATTCTGAAACTAAGTCTTGCCCTCAGCATTGCTCTGTGCTCTAATTCTTTCCATTCAGCACTCAAAGGTGGCAGGAATAAACTAAAGAACTACAACCTAAGCAAATAAAAATATGAAAAGAAAAAGTAGACTGAATATAGCACCTCTGACCACCAAATTTCATAATGGTCACATTGGGACTTGGCTATCTCAAATCACTAGTTCTTTCAGGAAGTTTTGCAATAAATTTGATCTCCAGCACTTGGGAGGTTTTGCAGAAATGGAACACTCGCTGGCTGTGTTAAAGTTATTAACTAGTCAAGCCAAAACAGTCTGAGATTATCTCGCACTCTGAATGCTTTGGCAAACCAAACAAGATATTCTGATGCTAACTGAAAACTGAGCCCAACTTAAAAATAACTATTTACAACTAAGGTACTCTAAACATGATATAATTCTTAAGATAATGAAAAAAGTATGATCATGGAATCCCTGATCATATAGTAAGTTTTGATACAATGTTCAGCTTCCTCACTGAGGAACTGGAATAAAGCACAGGACCTAAGCCATTCTCTGGAGCACAGGTACATGGCCTGGAATACAATTATTCTTAAATAAATAGGTGCCTCTGTTATTTATAGCTTCACAGCAAGCATTATCATTATCCTACAGTCATTTGTAATTATGTATCCCAAATTACAAAGCATTTGCACTAAATTACGTGAACAATATTGAGAATTTAGCAGCACTGCGTTTTGAATACAGCTTAGAAAATTGAAAGTATGCAGACAAAGAAATTTCACTACACAAAATGTTCACTTTGCTTTCTTTATATTGTAGAAATACCTTTCCAACAGTAAGAGACATGGATCTAGATGAACGAGGTACTCCATCTTCTGCATAAAAACAGTAGATAAAGAACAATCTATAAATAATATTAATAGAGTCCTTGCTTATATTTCAAACTCAGATATAGTATATTTATATAACGTCTGTAGTGACTGCATATTTATCTGCCATACTGTTCTGGTCTCAATTATACCGGCAGAAAAAAAATTAAATAATAATTTTGCCATCATCTGTCATCTAAGATGCAGTTGCATTAAAACTGTGCAAGCTATGCGTATGTGCATAGAAACAAATTAAAATGTCATTGGATCTCATCAGAATTCGGTAAGTGAAGGTGATTTTAAATTACAATACTATAGCACTAAGTAAGGCTTATATTAAATATTTCAGCTGTTTTATCTATAACTTTTTGAAATCTGCTCCAGTAGATCAGATCTTCATGAAGAGATTTCACAATACTTTGCTTTTTATCATAATAGCACCTGACACCTCCCTGTATAGAGGCAAGTCAAACCCTTAATTTTTTTATTTTTTTTTTACCAGATGCACCATAGCTTCTGCTAGAATTCTGATTGGCAAGTTTCTTGAACTCCATTAGTTCAGCATGATCCTTTTCATATGTTCTTTTCAGATTTTCCACATACTGCATCATTACTTCTGTCGCCTTTGACATACGCTTCTCCTAAGGAAGAAAAGAGGGGAATACTCAGGTAACCTCCACACCTCTCAAACAAATCATATGCTCCCTGCCAGGGCTAAATCTGGAATAGTTGTTCTTAAAGAAATATTGGTATCTCCACAATGGAAAATTCTGAAGCTAATTAGAAAACAAATGCACATGCATTCATATATATCCACAGAATATCATAATTTATTTTGTCATATTTATACAGTCTTTCTGTCTGCCTATTATGTGGTATGCATACATTTGTTTTTGAACCCTCAAAGGTCTCAGTCTCTGGCATTAGTTACTTTAGTGGGCAGAGGCAACAGTGTTTACTCTGGGAGGTTATAGCTGTGTTCTCATGCATACTTGCTCTGTTCTTATGACCTTTATAGTTGTCTGATTACGCTATTACCAAAGGCAGGTTACTGAACTAGATCAGCTTTTTGACCTAGAAAAATTTTCTTATTCATGCTGCACCAATTTTAAATACATTTCTTGTGATGCAGCTATAGTTCTGAATAATATATATGCTCCTATTGTACAGATGTTGAATAGCTTCACGAGTAATCTTCTGTTTGAATTTTATTTCCAGATCAAAATAGTGTCTTATCTGACACTACAATAAATGTCTTTAATTTGTAAAAATGGCAAATAAAATTCAAAAGGCTAATATAACCTGTAGCTATGGTTGAAAAAGAGAAAGAGCAAATGTGCAGCCAGGATATATGTTAGACACCAGGATGTTCTTACCTGGCGAACAGCTCCAACCATCTCAGCACGACTAGATAGTCTAGCAGCTAAACGCCGCAGAACAGCAATATCCTCCAATAGCTTCTGGTAAGCTTCTCTGTGTTCATAGTGATGCCATAGGTGAGCTGAAGACTGAAGTGAAAATACATAAGCTTCACTGTCATGTCTTGTCACTTTCAGTTCAGATGAAGTAGCCTGAGCCACAGAAGTGGGTAGACGTGTCTAGGCAGAACTACATATGGACAAATTAGCCCCAGAGGAGTGCCATCGCTACCACCAGAGATAACTTAGTGAGTGCTGCTGCTCTGTTTCAGAATGGTGCTTCACTGCATACTGCAGGCACACTCTCTAAGTAGTTAAAAAGGGATAAGCACATTTGTAATACCTTTCCCTTTGAAATTAATGATGAATCATGCCTACCCACCTATGATCTTTACAAATGCCAAGCTTATTTGAACTAGTATTTACAAATGATTGTCAAAACACAAAGAACATTTTAATTCATTGGGCAAAAGGTGTTAAGAAGGCCACTTATGTTCCTTCAGTTCCATAATACTTCATTTACTTGGAAAACAAGACACTATAGTCTCAAGAATTCCAAATGTAAAGGAGTAATCAAAACCAATATGGCCTGTAAATCAAATGACAATTGCAATTTGTTGACCATTGTTTGTCAATCAATGCACACGTTTATGGACTGAATTAATATCCTCACTTTAATAGCTCAGATTAATACTGAAAAGCACTGAAGCACATAACTTCTTTGAGATTAGTTACCAAAAGCAAGAGTGATGTTTTATTAGCCAAAATCTTAGTGAACACCTCTTCACTGGATGAGATTTCTGTTCACAGGTAAGCCCAATACAATTCAGTTCAGACTTACAGACAGACTGTGATACTGAATGGTTCCTGTATTCTTAAAGTGCATTTTCAGGATGCAGCAGTTTTGGCATTGAGGTTGTCTTAAGTAATTAATCACTGTGTTGCTGCTCACAAAAATTCTCCCTCTGACCAGTTGTGTTGTGCCTTACTTCTCTGCAACCCCTCACTTGTATTACTGCAAGAGTAAGTCAATGCACTGAAATAATCTGTGTGAGAAGAATAACCTCTCCTCCTCCTCCTCTTTTCTCCCCTTTCAAAAGAAGGGAGTGATGTGCAGTAACTCTTTCATAAGCCCATGCTTACCAGACCTGATCACCTGGTTGTCCTGTACATGCCATGTGATGGCACATTATCTGCAGTTAAGAGGCCTTTCAAGTCACAAATCTCAGAACTCAGATCATTTCAGTATCTGACTCAACTGGACACTGCTAAAAAGGTCTTGCCCAGCATGGACCAGTGCTCAAATTGCAGTTCTGGATGCTCATAGCTTGAATTGAACAGCAAATTCATAGTATTTATTCCTGAAATCTGTTACAAGTTGGGCAACATCCTCTATGCATTTCCAGCAATGGTGGTCCACCCTGGTGGGAGAAAACACTCTCTCGTGTAGAGTGTGAGGCAGCATACAGTAAGGAGCTTGTACAGCAGAAAATGAAGTTCTGAGGCTGAACTTACAATATGTATAAGCAAGCACAGCCACACAAATTTCAAATGTGTGTGTACTTTCATGTACACTATAGTTCAGAAGAAGAATTATTGTTGTTTTCTTACCGTAATGGCTGCTTTAAAGTTTTCCAGTTCCTTCTCAGCATTCTCTTCAGTAAGATTTCTCTCTCTCTCTGCTTGGTTAATTCTAGATTCCAAGGTATAACTATCATTTCTAAAGGCCAAGGAAAGTTGTACAAATACATTCTGTTTGGATTAAAAAAGGGATTTTTAAATAAGTGTCACATTAATATAATTCCCAATAGCAACACATGAGTAAGGTATGTTTAACAAACTTTGGTGCTTAAATAAGGATTGAAATAGAAAATTGAAAATATTTTATAAATTATATTGTTTTAAAAAGTCACTTCTCTCTGCTTCCTCTAAAATATGAACAAATGCATTGCTGCCTCTTTTCCTGAATGTTTTTCTGGAAGATCAGTAGAGCAGAAACACAATGAAGGAAGTAGCCTACCAGAAGCATCAGAATCACAATGCATCTGTTTTCTAGCTGGACTTCCTCCAAGGGTCCCCAAGGTTTTTAAACAGATAGTCTGTGCAGAGGAAGTCCAGGGATGAGCTCACCATTAGCATTGTTTTACCTAAAGGATAAACACCTACCACTGAAGCCAGCAAAAGACTGAGTGCTAACATTTTTATTCTCTTGCACTCTGCTTTTAAAGATTGTTTCTTTCTTTACCAGATGCATTATTTGTTAGGATTAATACTTTGCAAAGCACAAAGCAGCAACAGTTCCATTAGATTGGAGCTATGTAAATAAAGATCTTTTTCTTGACTGGTATATGAAAAAAAACCAGAAGAAACAAAGGCAGCAAACTGAAGAGTAACCTACAAAAAATATTATTGGCTTGAACTGAAAAAGTAAAAATTATGTAACTGCAAGATATTACCAAAAACTGCCCCAAGGCTCCTATTGGTAAATAGAAAAAAATGCCATTTAGCTCATTTAGTTTCTGGTCTCAATTAATGTCATTTTTTTAACTACTTAAAGTATATCATGATAATTTCCAAAATGAATGCATATTTTATTAAAAAGAATGCACAAACAAATGTTTTGCTTATTCCTACTCTGAGTCTTTTTACGGTTTATTTTGTCTGGGACAATTCCCATAATTCATAAAATTGTTATTTTCATTGAGCTCAAGATAGCTTTTTTTACTGAGAAATATTTTTTGGAAAAAAAAAAAAGATCCCATTACCTGGTTCTAATAACCACTCTTAGACTTACAGTATCCACTTAAAATTGAGGCATATGTCTAAAACAATGAGTTTAAGAAGACACTTACCTCAACTTCTTTTTCAGTAAGTGGAGGGGAGCTAGAAATAAAAGCCAAAATTTCACATTTTAATCAGTTTTGTCTCTAAAAAAAAAAGTTAGTGTAATATTTAATCATAAAGAAAAACAAAAAGACATCCTACCCTTAAATATTTTATTATTTCTTTTCATTAAACCAGCGTTTAACTAACCCAATTGTGCTTATTTTGGCTAAACGCCATGTTGGGTTTTTTTTAAAAAAAAAAAGCAACTGCACAGTATCACCTGAGTATTGGCAAAAAACACACAAAATTTCTGGCAACTGCAAATACTGCTATCTGCACTACATTGTGCTAATGTGCGAGTAAAAAACCAAGACGGAAATTACCCTTTTGGAGTTGTGAGTGACTTAATACATTAAACTTTGGATTATTATCTTCACCCATTTTCCTTCAGTTAACAGTTGAAACCTCATGAAGTTGATGATCACAGATAATCACAGATGGGCAGAATTCAAAACCCATCTCACTGTATACTGAACTATCTCGTTTTGGCTGCTAACTTTGCTAGAAGTTAGCTAAAAATGATTCTGACACTGACAAAATATGCGTTTGAGTTTTCTACCAAAAGGATGATTACTGACTATACAAAAACTAGAAAAAGTTATGAAAATGCAGTTCATAGAATACCATAAAAGAAATGAGGTAGACAACATTATATTGTAAGATCTCACTTAAAGGCAGTCATTCCATATGTTTGAATTTACACGTTCTTATTCCCGGTAATTGTTCCACAACATCAGAGTGCTATTCAGTTTTATGCAAGTGAACAGACATAAGAAACATCTGAAAGAAATGACAGGAGCTATATATACAAGTTCTACCTGGTGCCAGTGATAGGAGTCATGGTTGACATATATATAATGCATTGTGCAGACATGATACTTTCAGAAAATTCAAATATTATTGTACTATTCATTGCACCATTAATCCCAAATATAGAAATCAACAGTTGTGGCATCAATGAGCCTGATTTTTCTTATTGTGTAGAATTATATTGATACTTAGTGACTAGAAGAAGGGAGGCCAGTATGTCCCCTGTGTTGGAAAACTGTTTTGTGCCTAAAGTAGTAGTTCATATTATTGTTATGAAACTATGGACTTTTGTATCATTTTAAACATAAACCTCCCCCCAAAAAGGAAAATTCCACTTAAATTCTGTCAAGAAAATGTTAAATTTGGATATTAGTAAACTCAAATCAGAACAGAAACTGGTATTTCTAAAGGTCTGAACAAACACCTGGCAGGTATAGTCTATTAGGACTCCACCTCAGAAGAGTATGGACTAGAAGATTCCCTGGCTATAGTTACATTTCATTACAATAGCTCTAGTTTCAAATGATCTCTTGTATGGTGCTGCCCTATGCATCTATAACATGCAGGCATACTGTTTCAGATTGTATAAGAGGGAAAGGAGAAAATCCTGAGCCATAGCAGGTGTTAAGCAACCTGTTGATAAGTGCCTACTTGCACAGCCCAAGATCAGGGAATTTGTGAGCGAGTCCTTCAACTACATTTGCAAAATAAACTCCATTTCCCTGAAAAATCCTCACCTGCAGCAAAACTGCAGAATTCTTACATGCCCAAATTTTACCATTTGAAAGCCTGATTATTTTTCCAGGGGAAAGAAATACTGACATTTTCAACATGAATTTATATCTGCAGTAGCAATCCTGAAAACCCAGGAGGGGATAGACCAGTGGAAAAATCTGTATTAAAATGTACTTGTAGCACAAAAATTAGGTTTCAGACTTTTTATGTAGAACTTACAAACTAATTTTAAAAGTTGGCCAGTTATTGGAAGTCAGTGCAGTCCCCAAAATTTTTCAGAAAATCCATGCTGCACATTGTAAGATGCAGCAATTTCTCTACTTATATGAATCCCCCATGAATGGAACTCCATAAAGGGAGTTCACTGAAAACCATTAGTGTGTCTTTCCCAGGATGATGTCTTTCCACTTCTAATGAGCTTTTACCTTCCTGGAAGTGATTTGTGCACTCGTAGTTTTCGCAGCAATACATCAGAAATGCTGGGCATTACATCAGAGCTATTCTTTGTCTCTTCCTCTTCAGTGGGGGAGGGGAGAGGTGAAGGGCCTAAGGACATTTTCAGATAAAAAATTTTTTATGTTATTTGAAAAGTCATGTATTAACTATAATAGTCAGCATCTCAGAGCATAGAACCTTCTAACATAACAGTGTCCTTTTTAAAGTCAATGAGGTTTTCACACCAACTCTACTGGGAACAAAAGTGAACAACAAGAAAAAGTTTTCCATCCCTTCATGCGGAATGTTACTTCCTTTACTGCATATGGTGATACATCACTTGTCTCTCCTTTACTGCTAAATCTCCCGTCTTAATTTCAAGTGGTGGCAACAAAAGTAATCAGTACAATTGTCATCCTCTGTATAGAAAGACAGAAGTACTATGTGCTCTGACAATCTCTAATGCACTGAAAAATAATTATTGTTTTAGTATGTTTCCTAAAATTCAAACTGAACCTAAATTCATTGCTGGAACATCTAACCTAACATTTCACATTTGTGCTTTACCAGTACAGTTACATAATTTCTGGAATATTTTAGCTTAGATTTTGTAATAGAGTACCATCATTTTCTAAGGCTCTAAATGCCACCTGCCAAGATGAAGTCTATTCTCACGTACTATAATATAGATTTTGTGCACCATTTATGGTGATGAATCTACAACATGTACTTGTTTGCACTGAATGTTCATTGAAACAGGATATAAATGTTATAATTGCACTTTCTACTTCTGTCACTTTCACAACGACCAAAATATGGCTCAAACTTTTTTTTAATTCATGTTATGTAGTGTTTTTATTCTTCTTTTGTTTAATCACATATATAATAATTCCCTTTTCTTCTTCTATCTTGCCAGGATTTAATGAAGGACTCTCCTGCAGGAAAGTCAGGTTCTCCAATCTGAATCCCAAGCTTGGGAAGATATCTTTGTACAGCTCTCCTGTTCATTTAGCGTAACAGAAAGATTCTTAGACTTGGAAAACAAACAGTGTGCAAAAGCTCCAATTTTGTAAATGTGGAGAACATTAACATCAAAGACGGAAAATAATGGGAGATTCTTTCTAGTAACGTTTTAATCATAGAATCATAGAATCACAGAATGGTTTGGATTGGAAGGGAATTGTGCATTGCCTTTATATTTGAAAATGACAGTATTTACTGTCATTTTCATTTCATTTTCCTGTGCATTGCCTTTATATTTGAAAATGACAGTATTTACTTAAGAACAGTCATGCATATCCCCATAAAAAGCCAGCCTGACATCACAATGTCTCCAGTCTAATATAACTTATCTAAACTTCTGTAGATGCAAAGTTGTGTTTACTAAGATGATCACAATAACTTGGCATTGATAGCAAAACATGATGGAGCCAGTATATTTGATTCATAACAGTAATAATGAAGTAGCTGGTTATTTCCTATTGTTTAAGCAAAATTACTACTCCAGTGAAAAAGCACAAGGAGGCTTTTATGACAATGTAAGGAAGTAAGTCTCCCTAACAAATGAACTAAGAATTTGACCCTTCACTTGTTTACCCCACTGAGGACAAGGAGTTGACTCTTAATGTTCTGGCTATCATTTACATAAGTTAGTAGACTTGAAAAAGCTCGTGACACTCATGAGATCTTGGTTGAAAAGCTGGATAAAATAATGCTTAGCTTTTCATAAAGTTTTCCTCAAAAGTTTCAAATCTGCCAAAATTAGATAACAGGCTGGTAAAACAGCAACTATTTTACACTTTCAAACAGAGCCTGCTAAATAATTCCTAGGAAACTATATATTAGCAGTGACAGGAATAATATTACCATATCTAAGAATCCAAAGATATAATCAACTACATACAGAAAGAGGACAAGAAGTCTCTTTTAATCTTGTTTCATTCAGACTGAAGATGAATCTGTTTCCAGAGATAACAAGAAATGTAATATCTCAGCCATCTCCCTGTATAACAGAAACTTTAAGGCCTTATGAAACAGTCCCAAAGTAAATATATGAATTAGCAAAATGAACAGTATTAGGAGAAATGGAAATTGTCTTTGGATCAAATCTTGGACAATCAGTTTCAGCTCCTTTCACATTAACCATGTCCACTTCAGTTAATGTGGCCCTAAAAGCATCCTGAACAAGTTCTGATTTAACTACTTCCAAACACAAATTCACAGTTTTGGTTTAAATATTTTCAAGTAATCACACAGCACTACTGCTACTTAGTTCTTCCAGTTGTTGAATTGTCCTCAGGATTATATCTTTGGTCTTTATTTCTATTCTGAATCTTTTTAGATGAAGCCTATAGGCATCAAATCTCATTTGCTTTTGTTAGATTGGAAAATAATTTGGTGCCAGATTTCTGTTTCCTCAAATATGTAGACTTTTAAGCCTTTTCCTTATTAAAAAAAAAATCACACAAATTGAGCTAAAAACCCCCCCACTTATTGTAAGACTTATTTTTCCAATCATTCAATCACATTTATGTCTCTTCTCTGGCCTTACTCTTACCTATCCACATCGATGTAGAACTGAGGACCAGAAAATAACATCCCATTTCAATATTTGCCACACATATACTAAAATAAAAAAGCAGGAATAAAGCATTCCATCTCTTATTTATACTTTTAAGGATCAAATTCACCCTGATGGTCACATCCATTCAATCCATCACTGCTGAAACTTTTTTTTTTTTTTTTTAGAAAATCACTGAAACTTGAGACAGTCCTCTATCTATTAAGTACAAGCTAGACTCTGCTCCAGGTATGCATGTTTTCATTTGGTTGTAATAATACCTACAGTACCTTGGCTCAGATTATCAAGAAATTCAGGTACTTCCATTATTGGTCTCCTCCATGACTGCTTCATTACAACTACTATTGCATTTGAAAAAAAAAATACCTTTTTTTCCCCCCTCCATATTAGACAATTATAAAAATCAGTGTCTACCAAACAAACACTCCTTATGATACTGCACCTTTTTCCTGTTCAGCTGCTTCACTAAGTTCAGGAAGCTTAAGTCCAACTAAATTTTGATTTCTCATCAAAATATGCTCCTGTTAAGAAAAACAGTAACATTTCTAAGTAATTTAACTACAACTCTCAATTTAAATATCCCTGTCATGTGAACACTAAATAGAACATTCACTTCAGTTAATAAACATAATGGAGATATTTATAATGTTATAGTCAGATGCTACATTGCATGGATGCATGTACATTCTCACACACACACACTCTTAAATATTACATAATTCAAATTTCATACATGCATTATTTAGAAAAATTCCTGGTCATGCAAACAGAGATTTGCAACATGTCCCTTACTCAAGTAGAAAAACTGAGTTTTGGTAAATTAGAGTTTTATTAAGTGAGAGCAAAAAAAGCAATTTTTGATATAGCCATAGTAATGAGTAACTAACCCAGAAAGGAGAGAAAATTCAGAAAACCAGAAATATGAAACTTTGCCACTTTGATTTATTCAGATTTTTTCACACCAAAGCGTGCTATGCTACAGCTGCAAGTTAATACTTCACAGTTACTGAACAGCGATGTATTCCTTCTATTTCTTACAGGTCAGGAAGAATGTATTCAAGATTTAAACCTTGTTATCTTATTTCTCCTTCTATCATCTTCTCATTTTCTATTTTCATACCTTTAAATATATTTAAAATTCATAAACACCTGCTTTTGTTTATAATTAGGCAATTCCTACTGGAGACAGAGTTCCAAACTCACTTAACTGAAATTAGGAATTGTAAGTCTCGCCATCTTCTACCTGCCTTTGCTCTCAGAGACACCCAGTTTTAAAACTCTGGACACTTTAAGGCATTTTCTGATGGTGTTCAATAAGCAAAAAATCATACCAAAACAATTTCCTGTCCCCTGAGATCTTACAAATGTTATTCCAAAGGCTAGTATTGAATGACAGAACTACTGCTCTTAGAAGGGAGAATACCAACCAACACAGGACTCAAAAAAACTCAGCTGAACAAAGTAGAAGTGATTTTTAAATACAAAGAAAGTTTACAAATAGTGTATGATACGCAGAGGCTTGTAAGCCCTTAAACAAGAGCACAGTAACGGTCTCCAAACTTCAGTTAAAGATTTCTGCTTATATGCAAGTCTCAGCCCACTCATACAGAAATAAGTCAATTAGTAAATTGTGAGAGCCTGTGGATCTGAGGACAACTCTGAAGGAGCAGAAAAATCATAGTACAGGGAAGCAAAAGAAGTGAAAGAGCATAAATTATTATTTTAAAGAGAATGTTGTTACATACCGAGGAAGGAAAGACTCTTCAGATCTAAAATTCTCTTTAGAAATCAAAATAGATCATTTTAGTCCTAAGTATGTTTTACAAATGACATGATTGTTAACCAACTGCTTCCCGTTAATAAGTCACATAAATGATGCAAATATAAGATATATTGTGTTTTCGACTCACCTTTCTGTCACAATAAAAGCAATTAGTACTTCCTTTACATCAGTATTACATTTTTTTTCTGGGGGACAAAACTTGCATGTGCAGGAGCACGTGTATACATGCATATTGAAGACACCACAGTGCAGTTGATGCATATTTGAAGAGAACTAACACATAGAATAATTCCATGGAATTTAAGTTACAGGTCACAGTTTACAAAATTGCAAAGGAAAAACATGATACAATTCTATATTGATTTTGCTGAAACTTTTTCCATTATATTATGGTATGCTTATTGTAAGGATAAAAATAATGCTAAGCAAGTTGAAAGTTTAGTAAGATATGAAAATAACTTTAAAACAGGACACAACTGAAGTCTAGGACTCACCTCTCTGAGCTTTGTCAATTTCTGCATTCGAACTGGTTGAACTTGGATTTGAAGATCTTTGAATGCTTTTAATTGACTGCTAGATTTATTACCAACAAAGCTTTTCTCTTCCTCAGATGGTAATTTTAAAGGTGTTTTATCTTTCTGTCCAGGATCCAAGCTATCCCATGATACAGCCCGTAGCAGAGGAGGACGCAGTCCGCACAGTTTAAATTCTGGTTTACATGAAACTTTATGGTCCCTCACTTCTGGAATAGGAAATTTTAGCTTTGAATCTATATTTCCTACTCCTGGTCCTGGTAAATGGGTTCTTAAAGGAACATCATTTTCTTTTGCTTTCTTGAGGAATGATTTTCCAAATTCATTTTCACAAACATTCATGCAAGCGTTCAGAGACATTCTGCCACCATCAGTACCTGAAGGGGAGCATTTAGGTAAAGTATCCATACGTTTATGTGGATCAAAGTTTTCTTTTTGTTCTGAGAGCTTCTCTTTGGAGTTTTCAAAACCAGCAGAACGAGGAACCAATCTTCCCTGAGAAATCTTTCTTTGATCATTCTGCTTTCGATCAATTAATCCTTTTGCAGCATTCTGAAAGTAAAGGGACATGCATAAAACAGAGAAACAAGTGCAGATTTCTCTTTTCCCTTGCCTGAAGATGGATTTTCACTATAAAAAGTCATTTCGTTTTCAGTGAAATTTGCTTTTAAACACGTGCTGTTGACAAAAGAGATTTTAAAAACTAACTTGAAAGAACACTGAATTGGGAATCTCTTCTCTGGACTTTTAAGATAACAACTGCCCGGTCTATTATAGCAATCCTCATATAGCCAAGTTTCTCACCATCTTAATGTAAGGGGTGTCTGAATACATGCCTTTAACCCTGTAACTTATAGCACTGTTACTTTCCTTTGATTGTCTTCTTTTAGTCCCTCACTTCCCAAGGGAAAAAACAATCGGCTTGTATACAAAGTTAAAGTACATATTGTAATTTTTCTCTTCTTCCTTTGTGTGCATTACCATAGATTATAATTTGATTGCAGTCTCTACAAGAAAACTGGCAAAAGAATGTGTGCCTATACCTTGGTTACTTTTGTACAGAATCTGTATTTTGTCTAATGGCACCTGTGTCAGCAATTTAAGGCAACCAATGTACAATCTAACTGCGGGCTCTGCCTTAGACGTGTTGCTGCTCATCTCCTTTGTAGTTACTGCTTCAAAATTCTGCTGCCATACTGGTTTTTGTAAGTATAGCCTAATCCACTCACAGCAAAATCTCTTCAAAGGACCATCTGATATTACCTAATACAAGCTAGGAAGCACTCATATAAACTGCTCCACCAATAGTTTCGTAGTAACATCCCATCAATGGTATAAGACAAAAGGTACAGTAACTTCTTCCACTGAAACAAAGGGGTCTGAAAGAGTATGTCTGTCTAAAACACCAGCATACATCAAAGTGGCTATAGGAGATATTTCAACTTTACTTATGAAGTTATTTATTGTACTGATTTTAATTGAGCTAGAGCAGAGTGCATGATAGGATATAAAGGCTAGCTGTGGCCCTTTGTCCTGCACTACAGTTCCGGGTGCTTCACAATTTCTTCGAGCACTATCATTTTTCTTTTCACTCGGTGAACAGTCTTTTAGCCTTTTTAGTCACATGAATAAATCACATATGTGCTAAGACAAACAGGTAGGTTTTGTACAACACAGTGTGAAACACTTACCTCTGCAGTTTGCCTGTCATCCTCTTTCACAGTTCTGTTATTCTAGCAAAAAAGGAAGAAAAAAGTTGCTTTACAAGGTCATCTTTCACATCTATGCTGCAAGTGTTAGATACAGATATTAATGGATGAACTTTGAAACTTTGCTTGTCACATTTATTTACGAAGTAATTTTAGGGATTAATTTTTTCCATAAATTAGGATTACATTAGATCTTTTTTTCATTTTCTACACTTAACAGATCTCTATGATCCTTCAGCACTCGTTACTTCATGGATTTTTTTCTTTAGAATTAACATTTATTAGTCTCTCACTCTGCAGAAGAAACACATCAATAATCTAACCTTGTTATAAAAAATGGTATTGAAAACATAGTGTAATACAGCACTGTAATAACCAGGATACTGTGCAGACTATTCAGCCCTTTCTTACCTGCCCTGGAGACAGTGACTCGACGCTAGTGGTTGTGCATGAATCAGACCCTAGAAAGACACACACATAGTTAGGGCATATCCTGATGTTTTGCTCAAAATTTTTACTACTACAGCATTAGCAAACACATACATGCACAATTCCATGTAATACATTAAGGACAAAATTTAAATGTGGAAAATACTATTTAAAAGAGGAAAAAAAATTATCTAAAATATAGCAAGTGAAAGATCATTAAAGTTTTTGAAAACTCCATTATCAAAGAGAACTTAAAAAATGAGAACATGTAACCCAGCAGCAACACAGCAATAAAAATATAATACAAAAAATATACATATAAATATATATTGTGGACATTCATGAGCTTTGTCACATTCAGGAGGAGATGCTTGAATCTCCAGATTTTTACTTCTCAAGAGATATTTAAAAATACATTTTTGGTGAGCTTTAAAGTTAAAAAATTAAGCCTGTATAGGTCATTTTACCTGATGGAACTGGAAGAGTGAGAGAGTTGCTCCGAGATGTTACTGGTGAAACTTTAGGACTAAGTGTAGGAGAAACTGCTTCATTCAAACAAAGACAAAACCAAAAAAAGATAATTTTACTTTACAGGTTTGTAGTTTCTGAATTTTTAAAATTCAGATAAGATTAAAACATTAATCTCTCAGTTGTCAGTCATGTTTATCCAGAACCTGACAAGTCATTTTAATTACCAAGGTGTACTTAGCAACTAGGAATTTAGAGGAGTTTTTATCCTGTATACCTGACAAACTAATACAATTCCATTGATACATAGAATCCTTATTCTCCTCAGTTTTCTGATACCATAAGCACGGCAGAGAAAATAGACACAAGAGAAAGATTCACAAGGAATTTAGGAAAAAAAAAAAAAAAAGAAAAGGAACATTTAATTTTAAAAAATATAATAATTTTTTTCCCCTCAAAGTGTCAAGCCAATTTTAAGAAAGAACTTTGCTTTAAATTGCCATTTCAAAGCTAAATTAAAGTCCTTCATGATAAAATGGCATTTGGTCCTAGTTTTCACACACTTCATATGAGGGGAAAAAAATTATTTCAATTTACATTCTAGAACAAAACATTTTCTTCTACTGTTTTTAAAGAAGGATCTGGTCCATTTAGTTTATGACTGTGTTCATAGTAGAAGTCTGTAATTACATCTGGGGCAGGAATGTTTTTTCAGCAGTATAAATCTTGCAATTAAAATTTCATCTTATGTACAATAGGAACTTTAAGAAGAAAATCTTTACAAATAGAAATTTGTGACCATTTTTTAGATTCCAATAGAAATACTTCATGTTTTCCTGCTACAATATTTGCAGTGTGTCTTTCAGGCATTTAAAAACTTTACACAATTTTCCAGTATTACATCTGAATATAGAGATTAGTCATTTCTGTTTTATATGGAATTGTGAGGAGAGGCAGAGGGATTCTGACCTTCGAATTAATGAAGTGTACATATACAATAGCAATGTATGCATTACAGTAGATACTCCTTTATGCCTTTGCAGATCTTTGAAGTAGAATATAAAATCTTGTTTTCAGAATCTGCACCTACCTGTAGGTGACTCTGGAAGGCTGCTTCTTGACTTTCTGCCTCTGCGCATTAGAAACCTCTCGCTCACCTTCTTTGCTTCTTCTAGTAATTCAAGGTTTTTCTTTTTGTCTTCCTCTGATATTTTGACATCTGGTAGCTGATCATTTACCAGATCAATCACATGACCACTGTTATCTGGGTAGAAAACATCAGAATTAGAGCTCGTATTTCCAGATAGATTGTGGCATTTCAGAGCAACAAGTACAAAACATCTATAAATTTAGCTTTGAGCTTTCATTTAACAAACGTTCATGTCTGCTCATTTCTACTGTATTCTCAAGTCTACAGCAAGTCCTCAAAAACACAGATAACCCAGTCAGATTAAATAACTATGATCAAAGATGCCCTGGTATGTGAAACTGGCTTTTCCAGCTGTGTCCCCAATACAGTTTTTCTAATTTATCAGTAAAAGTGGCATTAGATTAATCTAAACTAGCAGTCACAACTTTTCTGTCCCAGACTGAGTTTTTTTGGTGGATTTTGTATGTTCAGTTTTTCAAGGCTAAAGTCTCACAAACTCACCTAGCAAAGATTTATGCACAGTAGTTTTAACTTCCCTCTATTAGGGAAGAGGGAACTTATAACTGTTTTGCAATAAGAGCAAGTTTCTGAAGAACAGCTTGGGTGAGAGGGAGGGAAGACATCAGGTAATAAGAGAAATATTTTTAAATTTCACAAGGGTGATTACAGAACAATCAGTCTTCAGAAAAGCTAAGGACATAGCAATCAGTAAAAACTCAAGGATTTTTAGTTTGCAGGTGTGGGGTTGTCTGGGGTTTTTTTAGGGGGGGGTGAACAACTGAGCTTCTTAATAAGAATATGTAAAGAGGACTTATTAATCAGAGTCCTTAAAAGAAGCTCAATTACTATAAGCAATCTGAGTTGATAAAACAGGATTTTTATCCTGAATGTTTTGAGTATTAGAGAAGTAGCAAGGCTCTGATATTTGCGGATGCTTTAGTAAAGAAAAAAAAATGAAGATGTATCTGTTTCAAGATGCTTAAGAACTAGGTTCTTCAGTGGTAGTGTAAAGGGTGCTTCCCTTTAAAAGCCTCTGGGAATACTGGAATAGTCACCTGATAAGCTTGGTTTTAAGTCTCTCACAAAACCAGTATTTCTTTTAAGGTATGTAATGATCACACGAGTTCATAATTTTACAGAAAGCTGTTTTCATGCACAGGATAAAACCGTGATAATTGGCTCAAATTAAGTTAATGGCTGGGAGAAAGTAACATTGTTGTAAGATAAAAATAATTCTTAAAATTTATTCTGAATTTCTG
>NW_010335173.1:43248-67789 GCF_000700745.2 Antrostomus carolinensis
ACACTTATTCCCTCATCCTTTACATGCAATAGTATAAACATTTTATCAATTCTGTTCAACTTTTACTTTACAGTAAATATATAAATGGAGACAAGTAACAATCCAAATGCAAACACACCAATACTAAGAACTGATAGGAGCTTTGCTACTGACTTAACAGGATGAGCATTTATCTCAAGTTTGTAGCACTCACAAACCCACATCTGCACCATTAGTCCCCTCAAATAACAATTTACTCCACAGGTAGCTACTAGAAAATTTACAGAACTAATTATGTAGTAAGAGACTCATTAGAAAGTGAAGAAAAGAAGAAAATCTCTCCCTGGATAGCCAGTTTTCCTTTAAAGTTTAATTTGATACGAGTGCCAGACTAACGAGACTTAAGTGTCTGTTAAGCTCCTTGCTAAAAGAATTCCAGTTGTTTAAAAATAACAAAACCAGTATTACTGAACAGTATTTTGCATACAACAAGAATATTAAGAACGTATGTCTTCAGCCTTCTAAAAATGTTAAGCTAACACACTAATCTAACAACTTTATGAAACTAATAGTATGCATATTTTCCTGGATCTATCTGCATGCAACCCACTTATGATCTTAAACTCATGACTACAATTCAACATGCTAGCAGTGTTCCCTGTGCATACATTAGAGACAGTATGCACAGGAAAAAAAAAGCTGTAGTTAACACAGCCAGACTCTATATTTAGGTCTTTATTGCATGTCACATTTTCTGAGAAAACATGCTAGCCTAAATGAATAATCACTCCTTACCAACAGAAGTCAATGAACTTGCTGGACTCCTAGTGGCACGGTTAGAATGTCTCCTATGAGGACTACGAGGTCTAGAGAGAAAAGAACAAAAAAATTATGGGAGTATGCCACCAAAAGAAGAGTTCCACTTCCCTATAAAAAATTAACATTAAAAAGAAAGCACTTTTCTTTGATCAATAACAAATGAAAACAGAAAGGTTTTATTGCAATTCCTCTCATCTCCAAACTGCAAAATGGAGCAAGATTGCAGAAGGAAGAAAAATTACAGAAATCGCTCTCACAAAGGTGTTCCAACATTCACTGATAACTTCATGCACTGTGAACTTTTGATTCCCCAGAAAAAACTAAGTTTCTTTAGTTCACTTAAATGACTTAAAACTCATGTAAATATGGCATATTGAAAAAAAAAAAAATTAGTCTTTGTAAATTGTTACTGCTTCCTAAACTAAGTTTTAGGACTGAAATAATTTCTTAGGCTCCCACACTGATACTCTTATTATAGCAATACAGGAACTTTCTAGATTGAAAATCAGGTGAAAGTCTCAAATGACTGCAGAAAATTAAATGCTGATCCAGTAAATAACGCTACTTTTAAAGGGCTACATTGTAATTCTGAATCTTAAATAATCTTGAAGTTCAGAGAAGTACACTTTAAAAATACAAGCAAATTATAGTATAGATTTATGATCAATACCTTCCGACTAGTTTTTTCCCCCACATTTTGAGTCTAATGGCAGGTCAATAAATTAAGAATCCCAGGTCAAGAAGTATGCTTTATCAGAAGACTGAAAATAACCTTAATTCAACTCAAAACTTAACTGAAGTTTTCAACTTCAAACAGGATTATTATTTCCATTCAACAGCTTACTTTCACATATGCTTAACCTCAAGCTGGTATTCTTGCTCTGTCAACCTGAACAGGCCCAAGTATCTGCTTCAGGACTCACTGTACTATATAGAATTTGAGACAGACATTTATGTTGTCCAATTGTCTAGCTTAGAAGCATTATCTACTTGAATTTTCAACTGATATCTATTTTATTTCACAAGATCACGAACGTGGTCCTGTCCCAGTTTCCAGGTGCTACAAAAGTATATTTCGCAGCTTCACTGAAACAGTAAGGAGGACGGAACAGCTACAAGGGACAGAAGGAAAGAAGAATGCTGGAAGAGAAGCCTACACTTGTTGCATCTGGTTTTAGATAGAAAAAAAAATAATAATCCAGTAACTCAATTTCCAATGCTTTCAACTCAGGAGTTTAAAAGAACTGAGTATATCTTAACTGGCTTTAGAAGAAAATTTTTAAGATGCTGGCTAATTATATCATGCTACTCTAATATTTCAGAAGATTATTTTAAGAAACAAAGTTAGACAGCAATATCAGAATACCAACAACTTTTGTAAGGAAAGAAACAATATACAATAACAGTAGCTTCACCAGCATCACCTTTAATTGTATAAAACAGTATGTATTTTAAGTCAATATCAAGAAATATGCACAGGACTGGAAGGTAGATTTATTCAGAAAGATATATTTAATATGCTACATCTATCAAAAGAAGAAGCATTTTAGCAGTTCATAAAATTATAAAATGCTAAGTAAAAAAAATAAATTAAAAATTTGTAAAAGCTATTAGGAGAAATTGCGAAGTATTTTTATGACCATAAGCCTTTCTTGGAAATTTTTTGCCCTTACAAATAAGCCTTATTATACAAACTGTCATACATTGCCAGTCCATCTTTTGCCAAAACCTTCCTTCTTCATTAAAACACACTTTAATAATTTAAGGATCATGCAAACATTGTTTTTAAGAACATCGGGTTTTTGCTGCATTTAGAATATACATTTCAAAGCAATATTTTAGAAACACAGCTCCTAGAATTACTGTACAATTTATGCATAGATTGGTAATGTATTATATAGTACCTGTTAACCAGATTTTTATCAATTTCTACATCTGGCGTAACAGCATTCTCTGGAAGAACAATAGAAGGTGTACTGCATGTTGTCCCTTCAACAGTAGTGTCCTGAATGGTTTGTGACAAATATAAAAATGCAGTTAAACAGAAATTCAAAACACTGAATATTGATGCTCTATGTGGAAAATAATGTGTATTGCTCGATTTAGCTAAAAGAGAAAATGACTGAATAAAATGAGAATTAGCTCTTATTTGATAAAACTAGTATGAATTAGAGGCCTATACTTAAATTGCTGAAAAGATATGATGGAGACCTGGAATATCTGTTTTCTTTATAAATTTTTAATACACATAAGAAATTCAACAAGCATGGAACTATTGAGAAAGCTTTAAAATGGCAGACAAATTGATTTTTCACAGAAAACCATTCCTCTGCTGAAGTAGATGTACAGCATGTAGTGAACCTACAAGCTGAATGCAAGAGTGAAAAGCAGCTATGTATAACCCCAGGGCTAAGTTTGGCACACAAAACCTTCAAACAGAACTAGTGAGCAATGAAAGCTTGAATAAATGCAGTATTAAGTGTACACATGCTATCCAAAAAACCAGAAAATAATAAGGTTATTTTGTTAGTATCCTACTTGGGATTTCCCTCCCATTAATTAGAAAAAAAAAATATAAAATATAACTGCAATATTTAATAAAATACAATATAATCTTTAAGTGATAAAAGAAACTGGCACTGAATATCAATGTATGCTTGCCTTTTTAAAAAACATGAGAACTTGTCCCAAGGACTTAATTCCACACCTTCTACCACAATGATGCCAATCAGCTGAAAAGAAGGAATATTGTTTCCTGTGAGATATCTCAAATGGAGATACATCAAGCTGGAATAAAGAACTGTATGTTCTTCTCATATGTAGTAAAAAAAATGATTACTTTACTCCATGTACTATATTAATATCCATTTAAAAAAAAATCATCCAAAAAAACCCCAACCCCTGTACTGTTGAAAGGTTACATAAAGAATTTGGTATTTACAGTCAGTCAAGAAGTTGAAAAAAGTGATTCACATAAAACCTTGCAGAGGGCGGGAAGTAGATAGACAGAACATATCATAGCTGTGTGAGTATTTATAGCTGGAGGGAAAGCTTCCCAAAAGTGGCAGGGACTGCCATCAATCAGCTTGTAAAATTTAAAGAATAATTTGTAAATTCTCAAATCCTAATTGCTTCTGCTAGGCAGTGGTAAGTGCAAGTATTTTATTTTATTTAGTTATTTGGAGTCTAAATTTTTCTTGAAACTACATTCCAAAGCTTCATAAGAAATTTTTACTTCTGTTGGCTTTGGATTAGATAATAGAATATCTCAGTTGGAAGGGACCTACAGTCATAATCTATTCCAACTGCCTGACCACTCCAGGGCTGACTAAAAGTTAAAGCATGGAATTAAGGAAATTGTCTAAATGCTTTTTAAATACTGACAGGCTTGGGGCATCAACCACCTCTCCAGGAAGTGATGCTTCTGAATTTTCTAAAAGAGCATATTTGCTATCCATGGTACAAAGCCAGTTACATTTAATTTTTATAAGCAGCATTTTGCTTTCACTGAAATCGCATTTGCTGCCAATTTTGCTTACTTCTTTTAAGAACATTTACCCACTAGTGGTTGACACAAGTGTAATGAATTCAGAATAACATTTATTTTAGTAATATTCATTAAGTAGGCAGGTAATAAAAAGCTGTTATAAAAGCACTAATTTAGGCATTTACAGAATGAAGCATCTGACAGTTCACTATTTAGTAAGTCAATATTTTAGAACAGAGAAAAATAAATAATTGCAATTATCTGAAACAAAGGCTATCAATGAATAATTATTTCAGTCATCTGCTGTCATGTGGAGAAATTAGCATCATCATAAGGTTACTAGGTAACAATGTATTTTGTCTAACAGTCAATGACAAGAATTCAGGTGACTGTCCTGTTCATAGGGCAAAGCAGCTGAGTACACATGCACATTGTTTATACTAATCCCATGGCTGCCAAAGAGCAAAAGCTTTTGAGTGATGTAACATCAGTCTTAAAGTCACTCAGGTCCATTTTAGGACTCTAACAGCTCATTAAAATGAAAAAAAAAAAAAAATAAAAGAAAAAGGCCATAGCCAAGGCTAGTTCAGGTCAAGCAGAATACTTAAATCTTGATCAACAGTTATAGCAGTTCAACCTCTGCACAGGTGAAAACTCATGCCTCCTGCTGTCCAAACCTACTGTACATTTGTGTAGGAGAGAGGCAAGAAGAGTTAGAGCATGAAGCTCTTTGCAGGGCCAGCTGGTTTGAATCAAAAGAAATCTTTAAACACTGAAGAGTACTCAGGCTGCTATATGCAGATCTTGGAAAAGAATCCTTAACAGGAAGCTTAAGCTGTCTCACAGTTGTACATCTGCACAAAGATGATACAAAAGTTTTCCATCACCCTCCCATTGCCTGTAAGTGCCCTTTCTGTGTTAGCTTCCAGACAAGTCTGCTCTTCAACTATTCCCAACAGCTGTCTCATCTCCTAGTACCAGTGACTGCCTCCTACTAAGTCTGTGCTTTCCTTTTGTCTCAAGCCCTCCTCGTTTAAAAATGTAGGGTAGAACCGACTCTATGACTCAGCTGAAAACTGATCCACTTGTTCTACAAGGATGATCATGTGCCATCTGCTCTTGCAGGGAGGCTTGTGCAGGGCTGAGAGGATGGCAGATGCAGTCTGGTCCATAACAGAAGATCCAAGAGGCTCAGGGGCACTCAGGGTGCATAGGATCTGCAGATATTCTGGCTGTTAAGCTGTACCAAGCCTTCACTAAGCACACAGAAAATGCATTTTTAGAAGTTTTATAATCTAGTCAAATTCGGATGGATTTGAATGGGGAGGGGATGTGGGCACAGAATCTCTGCTAAAAGAGCTACCCTGCCAGGTCAGTCAGATGATAAAGCTTTAGTGTACACCATCTAAATTCTTTAAAGCTTTTTTTTTTTTTTTGGGGGGGGGGGGGAAGGGGAAGGGGGACAAAACAACAAAAAACCCCCCAAAAACCCCAATTCTTCCACTTGGCTGTATTCTTAGAAATTAAGGGTCTGCACTGAATTTCAGAACAAATTTGTCCTGAAACAGGCACATATGTGAAAGGCCTCAGAAAAGTTACACATCTCAGAAAAGAGTCATTTGAGTGAAATGGGGTTTTAAATAAGCTCAATTTTAGATGTTTAAGTGACAGGCTGAGCTCAGTGTTTAGCAAGTGAGATAATGAAATTCAATCATAACTGCATCTAGTTGAAACAGACCGGAGAAGAAAGTAAACACAGGACACCTCCTTTAGAACAAAGCTGGTAACATGCAGTTATTTGATGAAAGTACCATACAAATTTAAATAGGAATAACAGAAATATATGCAGAAGCTTGAATAATGGAATAATCAGTGTACAAGAAACATTATGAACAACTGAGATAGACTTTTCCTCAGCCGTCAGAAGAGTCAGTAAAATAGTGTTCACACACAAAGACACAAAGAGAGGAGAAAGCTGGAAAAAGAAATATGGATTTTTGATTTAGAAAAAGAGAAAGACGGCAGCTCACAACCAGTCCTGACAGTGTAAGGAGATATATAGGCTACTATAAATCTTAACAAAACTGGTAAGGACAATTTTCTTTGCTGCAGGTAGGCATTACATGTATAGAAATTCTATTTTTAATACTAAAAACCTGAAATCAGTTTTTAAGGGTATCAGTGAAAGTATATTATAATATTATATTATATGTGAAATAAATCTAATTAAATTAAAATATGGAAATTACTAAAAATTACATTTCACTACAAAGTTCTGTGATTTCTGGTGGGAGAAATGATTCTGTATAAAACACTTAAAATGTTTCAATACTTACTGTAACAAGACAGGACAAAAACTAAGAGTTCAACTACACACTGTTAATTCAGACAACATGTCAAATAAGGGGCTACATTTCTTCGAATTAGGCTAACTGCCTTGACATCTGTGTTAATGGCAGTTTCACATGTACTTCCGTCGGGAACACAAAGCTAATAAATACTTTGATTAGTGTTGTTTAGGTTTAGTCATAATGGTGAACACAGGCTGCCGTAAGAAATCCTGAAATGGAAAACCATATCTGTTTTCCCCAAATGAACTTGATAAATACAACCCAGGTCTTCCCATCATGTAAAAGATACTTGAAGTAAGCAAAAAGCTACATGTGATGAAGTTCATTTTCTCAGAATCATTTTGTGAAAGTGCATGCATTTGTGCACGCAGGGAAAAGATGGGGAAGCGTCTCCTGAAACAGAATGAGGAAATTGTTAGATACCAGGCAACACTTCAGATGAGATTCCAGTCTTGGAAGGTTTTGTTCAACAGCAGAAAATAAGTCCACCAGTTGTTAGCTTCTTCTGATGCCCCTTCCTTGCTTGCAAGTCCTTATCTCCCACTACAAGCTATTTTACTTATTACAGAGTCATGCTGTGGAACTGGACTGCAGCAAGACCCAAGAGTGATAATAGGTATGAACGAGATCAAATTCTCAGTGTTGGCTAGTTGCAGCCCTCAACTTTAATAGACTCGTGAGCAGTGTGTCAGCTGAAATCCTTTCACTGTTACTTTGTGCTAAAAATAACAATTGATCTAAAACACAGTGTTTTGCACAGTTAACCAATTAATGAACTATCACATTACTATAGACCTACTTCTAAAATGCTTGCATAACATATTAATTTTTTTTTCCAGATTTATGATTGGAATTCTTCATTTCTCCCATTTGACAAGCAAACATAAGATTAGATTAATTGATGTTTGCTAGCTTTTAATATTTTTTTCTCTTTGAGTATGTTTTATCCAGCAAATCTTTTGTACTACAAGACTCTCCATATGAGTAAATCAAAAAAAAAAGTCGTCTTAACCTAATATATGTTCTTAGCAAATAGTCTGATGAACTTGCATCCATCTGGGGTGTTTATCTTAAGCCAGGAAACTAACACTCAGCACAATGTGCAATTTAGATGGAATGCATGACAAATCAATGTAGGACTCGCTGCTGACAATATTTTCCATCAATAAATTAAAGTAGCGGATGTTTTCACCTAAAGTGTAGAATACAATGTCCTCAAATCCAGTGACAGTGATACATTTTTAATTGATCACGTGCCAGATTATAAATCCATTTTTTCTCTACACCAGTTTGCATAAACCAGGATGACCTGGATAACCTGTCATTTTATAATCACAGTAAGGTTCTTTACTTCAGCTAAGCTAAATTTTTTTTTAAAAAACCAAACAAAAATCCCAACAAACCAAAAAGTGCCCACTTTATTAGAACATAAAATTACATTTTATCAGTAGTATAAATGATTCAAAAGGGAGAAGTATAATCTCTTATTGATTTTTAAAAATTTTTCTGCAAATAAAACATGTAAAAATACATAGATGCCACAAACTTGAATAGCAAAATGATTAATATGTCCAGGGAGCACCCACCTGCTCTTTGTATAGTTCCAGTATATGTTCAGATACCACTATGGCAAATAAAGCACTGAGAAAAAACTACAAACCAAAAAGCAGACTTCTGTCTTTCACACGCACATGAACTGCACAGGATCTTCTATATCTGTAAAGGCAATACTAGATCTTTCAAGGCTGCTATAAAGTATAAGTCTAAGTCCTTTTTTCAAAGGTCAAAGTTTTCTGTCATAGCATTACAAAGGATATTTTTGACAGCTTTGATACAAATGGTTCAGAAGGGATAGACATATAAGCCTCCAGATCAAATTGCTAAACAAGTACTTGAGCAATTCAGTTCTCATTCCTTAGTCTATAAAATATTTGAAGAATTCTAAGAGTATCAACTGAAAGATCATTCATAGAGTCATCAGTTAACCAAAGCACACTAATACATAGCAATGATTAGATGTTATTTTATAAAGTCCTAAATATACACAAACAGGTTTCAGCCTCGGGTTTCCAACAGGTGTCAGAAAACACCTTCGTAAGAGTGCTTACTTTGGCTGGAGGAGAACTGTTGTGTTGTGTCTCTTTTGATTGTCCCTTGTCTTCAGGTAAGGTTGGCATGGTGGACAGTGCGAAGCGCGTGGAACTGCAACGTGGACTAACAGGATCATGCACTCCTGAGAATATCTGTTTCAAGCTAGCCTGAAGGCATAAGCACTGAGAGGCCTTCTGATCCACAGGCTGTGTCAGATGTCAGAAATACAACACAAATCCTTTTAAAACTCTGTGCTCTAACATTGAGATCACTTTATAATAACAAATAGCATTAAAGTTTAAAATTAAAAATGCTATCGTGTGTTTTATTAACTAAAGCTTCCAAGGTCAAGTATAACTCAATGAATGCATTCAAAACTGACAACCTTCCGTTCTTGTTGCCATTCCCATCTCTTCCCCCCATTTTACAGATTTATTTTCTTAACTATGGCTGTTTTGGCTGTGATAAAACTACCCTCTTTAAAAATCCTCTAAGAAAGCAAACAGCATCCTGGCTATCTGTAATATGCCTTTTAGTAGCTAACAAAGTCCTAATGCTACAGAGTGTGATCTCAGATCTCAAAGAAAGGAGTAAAACTGGAAACCCAGATGGTGGCACTCTTTCTTTGAGCAAAAGCAAGGGCTGGGTAAACTGTGCAAAGATTTAGTGTATATCTGCACAAGACAACACTGTACAAGAAACTTCTGAAGCAAAATTGCCACAATGCCCAAATGGAAAAAAACCAAACCAAACCAGAACAACAAAACAAACCCCCTCCCCTGCCTATTAGCTGTGAAAATTCTTGTTATTAGTATCAACGGGAGCTACTCTTCGTTAGCATTAAAGCCCATACAGTGGTCTGAAAATGAGAAATGTTAAGTACTAATCCTTATAGCTAAAGTGTACGTATTACAAGACTTACTATGACACCTACCGGATAGCTCAGGAACAGTCCTCATAAATAAATCATTTGATGCCTTGGTGGTGCCTACGAGTGACAGACAATGCAGTTATCAGAGACAATCTGGTATCCCGTTTCTGTCTGGACTAGTAAGAGCTAACTGTATTTCCTTTACAGCTAATTCACTGTTGAGTATAGAATGGAGCTCTACACTGAAGCAGTAATATAACAATTTCAACAGCCAAGGAGATAAACATACCCAACAAGCAGAGGTTCAACCTCCAAAACATGTTATCTTCTCCCAAACTGGAATTACTAATCTCATCTCTATTCCTTTACTCTTCTGGAAATCAAGCTAGATGGAACAAAAAGTTTGAGATGGGTAGATGACTTGAAGTTCAAGGCACTTAGCATTGTAAGATTAACCTTCCACAGTTTTCCCTTCCATTTCAGGGAAGGGCAAAGAAATGTATTCAGAAACATGTCAGTGTATTGAGGCTGACAATTAAAATTATCAAAATACTTGTGTTCATTTAAAAAAAAAAAAAAGTAACAAAACCATTCACACGAAATACTGAAGCAGCCTCAGTAGTGACAAGTTCCTCACCTTAGCTTTCACAGAATAAATTCTGGGTTGTAAAACCTACAGAATGTGTGAAAACTTTGGACTACAGCAACAGCTAGGACCCATGCTTTTATTAGATTTATTTCATATTATATTTGAGATTTACTTTTTTATTTTCTTACTTGAAGGGGAATACAAGGCCACCTCACATGAAATTTCATGCAGAACTAATAGACTGTAAAAAATTATCTCTACACAAGTATTAGTGTGTTTAGAAAAAAATAATTATTTCATTGAAGTTCTTTGATAAAGACAGTGGAAGAGATGAAGCATATATGACATCATTATGAAGACAAAGATGAAGACTTTTTTGGAACAGTGAGCATAATTTTTTTCAGAGCAGTATATGCTGTAGGAATGGCATGTTTCACGCTTTTGCAGACATTTTGAACTTGTTACAGGTGAATTTCTAGCTCTATTGCAATAAGTGGAAGCTCATGTTTGTATCATGATTTTACCCATCTCTGACTTCAAATAAAAGTAGAGGAAAACTTCTGTTAATAAAAAGATGATTTTAAAATGCTTATTAAGACAAAATATCTTTAAAGTCCCTACTATGATGGAAAACAGACATTTATGATTACATATATTTTAATAAACCCACAGAGATTAGGTAGATAGCAGTAGCATTAAACATCTGTGTTTGAACAGTTAAGTATTTCTGTATCAAAAACGGTCATCAACTATTAACACATGAAGATGAGATAGAAATGAGGTAACTAAAAAAAGTGATATAGACCTGCTTTTCATCTCTGTAACAAAATTCTGGCATCCTATGCAATTTCTGAGTTTGCAAGAACTCAAATTCAAACAAAAACAAAAAAGAGAAGATATAAATTTGGCTGTTTATCTAATCTGTCTTAGTGTTTGCCTTATGAATTTATAATGGCTCTGATAGGCTCAACTCAACAGAATGCTGGGCCTGAAAAACCAGGAATGTTTCAAGTCATGGCCAAAGTGTATCTGCAGTCCTACATGGAGTTGGATAAGCTACTGCATCAAAGTGGTTTATTCCTGGTCTTAGCTGAGTTCCTAGTACATACTAATCTTAAAGTAACGCAAATCATATTGAAAAAAAGAAAGAGCTATTAAGCACATCAAGTTTCAGTTCATTTTTCAGATTTTAAAAGAAAAAAATATCAAAAGAAAAAAATAACAAACAGGCTTGTCTAAGAATAGAAAAGGACAAATCCTGAGCTGTGTTGTCTTAGAGATGCAGCACAGAAAGTACAGCCAAGGGAGAAAGGAGGGTAGAAAGATGAATTTACGCCACCTTAACAACCCCCAGATTTGGAGTGGACTGAGTTCAGTCCCTGTCTCACACAATTAGAACCTTACTCTGACTTCCTTACAGAGCTATCTTGCAAGTTGGAAAAAGCTCCAAGTCTTTGGGGTGCCGATCAGTAGGAAAATTTCTTCTTCTGACTTCCCATTTTTTCATAATATCTCTCCAGAAAATGCCAGTGCTAAGGACTGTATTGGAGAAGCAAAAGCTTACATATAATTATTCATATTCTGAGGTTTCTTAAAACAAATGCAGTTTGCACACCCTACCTGCGCTCCTCCTCCTGCTGCAGTCCTCTAAGGTGCCAAAGTAAGGGGTACTACTTACTGGTGTTTCAACAACATATGTAAGAACTTAGTCCAATTCATTGCTATATGATTTAGAACTCCTGAATGATTTTTTTTTTTCAGTCTAAAAGCTCATTAACCTGTACAGTGTTTTTAAGATCAGTAGTCCAGATCCTTTAAAGATTTTAAGATGCTTAAGCAGCACACATGTCACATCTCGTAAAAGCAAATGGATATAACCAATGGAGCCACCTTCTTGCTCCATGCTGTGCAAGGAGTTCTACCATTTCCTGTATCAATTACTGCCTTCTGATACAAGTAGGAAAGGGAAAGGTTTAGAAATGATGGAACCTTAAGACACTAGTGAGTGAATGTTGTTCTTCCATCTCTGCTGAAGTGATCATATGCCTATTTGACCAGGCAATGAAAATAGGCCTAGTAAATGTCTGTGAAAGTCAGAACAGAGAAAAAGGGGGCTTCATGAGAACACTAACAAGCATTAGAGGAGCTTATCTGCATCTCAAATGTAGGAAGAAAAGAAAGAAGCATCCTTGGAAATTTTTTTATCTAGAAGGTACATTTTTTTCTTCTTCAGTAGAGCATTAGGGAGGAGTACAGCCTTGGAACCTACAGAAATTCACACCTCTATCTACAAAACCAGCTTTCAGCCTTACTGAAGCCCAAGCCAAAGTGCAGAGAGCATGACCATCCTGGTTCTAAGCCTGGCTCATCTGCCAGCTGAACAGCCTTTGGAATCATGCTGCCATTAGCTTTGCCAGCTTTATCTACTTTCCACAAGCATAAACATGTTTCAGTCAAAGAGGGAAGTGATATGTTAACAATACATGCAATACAGTGAGATACCAACTGAAACAACTATAATTATTGTCCCTGAAGATACTGAAAGGATAGATTAAAAAAATGCATCTGCACTTTGAAAACAATCAAGGTGCATAAGGTCACGTTAGCATCCTAGTCTCTAAGACAATTTCAAGTTTTTGTTATTTCTTTTGGTAGGTATTGATCAAACTCTGTCTGGTCTACCTCTGTCCTATCAAACGGTGTAATGAGATTGCTGCAGTGTTTTATCAGAGTAAATTATTCCCCCCCTCAAGTCTAGTCTTTTAGAAGTTGCAAGAGCTTCAAAATTGCCTTTTAAAATTAAATACTTGTTGAGATTAACTCACATGTCACAAGCGTGGATGTGGGCAAAAATCTACAATCTTAGTCTGTATGAGCCTTTTGCACCTACAAAATGAGTTAAAAAACCACAAACAAATCACCTGCCCTGTTTATCATATTCTGCTTATTCCCACATGAAGATGAGGCAACTTAAAGAAAAAAAAGTTAAGAAAAAGAAAGAAAAGAGGATGGGGTGCTTTTTAACATTTTGGTCTGTTATTATAAACTTACTGCTTAAAATAGTTTGGAAAAAAATTATCCCGAGCTCAAATTTGTAGTCAGATATAGATCAGTGAATGCAGAGAACTTTCTTTCACCACTGTGTAGGCTTAGAGCACAATCTCCAGGAAATAGTGATCTCGGAGCTCTATTCCATAAAAGGGAAAAGTATTTAGAGGCCCTTGGCTTTCAGTGTGTTCTCTCTGCAACTCATTTTACCATAGTAGAGAAAGCTACGTATAATCAGTTAACTTACCCTCGCTGAGTCACGGCTGAGCACTGTGTTAGTGAAGTCTTAGATAAAGGTGCTTTACTCCATCTCCACTGATAGCTTGGCAGTTGACCTCAAATACTCTGTCAGGTCACAACAAGGATACATTAAAAAAAAAAAGCAAAAATAAACAGTTAGGAAAGCATGTTATTAATATTTCTTGACCTCATACCGCCTGCAAGTCAAGCAACTCTCATTTGTCAACAATGGGAGTTGCATTCTCATGAATACAGCTGAACTGCACAATTCTGAGCTGCTTTTTTCTTTGTTATCCTGCAAAGCGGTTGTAAAATATTACCATATTAGAAAGGAATCGTTTTGCACTCCTTTTATATAGCTATAAAAGCATATAGAACTTCAATAGCATTTTGAATTAGGTTTTGCAGCTTTTAAGTACTTAAACACTAAACTTATTTCATTCAAAACAAGCACAAGCAAAACAGAGCATTTTTCTTATGTTTGTAGTACAAAAGTTTTCAAACACAAAACATGGTTATAGTATTTAAGATGCACAAAGTTTGTTGGCATATATTAGCTATCAAAAAATTTAGAAAAACACAACATAACAGAACAAATAAAACCTTTAAAACCACATGCAGAATATCTTAATAGAAAACCTTTAATAATTTGCACTAAGATTTCAAAATTTTTGTATAATAGAAACATTCATGGGAAAAGAAAAACAACAAAACCACAACTAAAGCTGACTCATTTACATTCTTGCCCTATGTGACAAGAGATACCACATGGAAACTGGAAGACACATTCTTTATTGTCTGCAACACAGGAAAAAATGGACTGTTCCCTACTGCATCTAATTTTTGTGACAAGAGTGGTTTCTCATATTAAATACTTAAACCTACAAGATATTAAGATACTGCTTCAGTCAGTTTACCAAAACACATATTCATAGCCCCAGGACTATTATAAGGCATCTCTGTGATAACAGTAATGATCCGAGTTATACCCACATTAATATCCATACAACTATACAAGGTAAAATCTGGAATACAAATGAGTGTTTCTGTTTATAAGATACAGAACAATACCATTGGGTCATGCAAAGTGTATGTAATTACTAAGTGAATTCACTTTATAAGTAGCATTACCTCCCTGTGAAAACAAATGGTTTTAAGAATTGTACACAAGTTCACAAAAAATAAGTTCTGGTTCATTTGTAGTTTTTATTCATTCTGGGGTTTTCTTTGAACTAATCAGCTTAAGATAAAACTGCAATAAAGTAATTTTATCTGGTTAAGTATGTGCCTAAGATACTGGACTCAACTCTTGTGAGGAAAAGACAGACAAAGGGAGTTACAAGAAAGGACAGATCTGCAGGGTTCTTGGAGCAGAGGGTTCTTCCCAATCATGCCATTGCAAGAACCTGGCGCTCCCCACATCCTGTGCTAGAGACAACAGGATGGCTATGGCAGGAGAACCAAAGGGAGGTGGCACTTCCTCAGGGATTCCAGACCTGAAAGCTTTTACCCATCTGTCCCCCTCATTCAATGACTTGCATCCAGCATGAACTACACTTACACTAATTTAATTGGCAGCTGTTTCCACCAGGATCACTCTTAAGACATTCTCTCCAGAGCAGAGAACTAATACGGCCAAGGACTCTGTGGCAAAAGAAAATAATTTATGTAACTTTCTTCTTTCCCACTTCCCCCCACCAAGCATCTACGTGGTCTGTTTTGTTCTTTTATTGTTCTCCAGGTACTCATGCATATTTCTTAGCCTAAAGTAAGGAAGCTTCTTCAGAAAGTAGAAGAAATGGAAGTGAATATGAAGTCATATGTTCAGTCTTTCAAAGTGAATATGAAGTCATATGTTCAGTCTTTCAAAACATAATAATGAAAGCCACCTATATATTTCACTGAGCTTCTAAAGATTTCTGCTCAACTCCCTATTTAGAGGAAGCTTTTCAACAATGAACCAGTTACAGATTTAAATTTTAATTACGGTAGATCCTTTACCTCACAGGAAATTGTCTTCCAAAGCCACATAACAAACCTTTGCTACACATGAAGAACAAAGCACACAAGCATGTCAGATGCCAGACTAGATAACAAAAGAGTCATAACTGCCTAACAGGTCTTAACATCCAGAAGTTTTTAGATATGCCTCCTGCATTTTAAATTTCAACTAATCACTCTTAAACAAATTTGCTGTTATCATTTCAACAGTTCCTTCCCTTGTTTTGTGTAAAAAACCACAAAACCCCCACACACAAACACCCAGAAAAAAAAGCCCCAAAAATGCCAACAAACCCACAATGTGAAAAAAATCTCATCACTATAGAAGTCATACATAGCTGTGTCCATAAGTTCTGTTAGCTTGCAAACAAAAATTTTACCTCATCCTACTTCTTACTGACCTCATTTTTTTACATCGTGGGCTTTCAGCTACAATGACAAGAACAAGACAATGAGCAGCAGAGCTCAGTCAGATGGCCTCTAGGAAACCAGCTGGGCTGCACTTTGGGGTACTTAAAAATATAAATATATATCTGGTGAAAAAAGACAGTACATGTGATATTAAGGAGAAAATAGGTCCAGATTTACTCAGTTTCATGCACAAGTTAAAAAATTCAGCCTGCAGTAGCAAAGCCGATGATCAGAACACTGTCAGATCTCAAAGCAGAGCTGATATGTTTCTTAATTTGCAGATTATTTTGGACAGACTTTAAGGAAATTCAGACTTAAACGAAGAATGCTAACATGGAGTGGGTGGATATTTGGCATGGAGAATAAGGATTTCTAAGCATAAGGAACAGCATATAAGAAAGTGTGAAGATAAGAGTGGGAGAACGGTACATTAAGTGTCATTCAGGAGGGTAGTTCAAAAGGAATCTAGAGCTAGGAAGTATCCAGAGAAAAACCTATTGTCTTACAACATAAAGGCAGTGACCTTAAAATAGGAGAAAATCCAAAAAAGTTGAAAATTATATACTCTCTTCCTCCTCCTAAACAAGTTACTATTTGAAACATACACATTTGTTTAGGAGACAGCATCAATCTTTGTTCTGTGCTCTTGAAAGACCACTCTGATACAAGACCTATGCATTGATAAATCACCCAACAGAAACCGCTAGTGATAGTAGTATTAATAATACCAGGAGATAATATTGCCACCAAACATGCTTTTGCCTAAATGAGCATCATGTGCTCAGTAACAGAGTCATTTGGGTTTCTTTTGCTTCCTCTCCTTCTCACAGATTTGGAGAAACCTAGATATGTTTCTACTGTCTGGACTGCATGCATTATACATCATATTCTAGTTACACATTTATTTTTGTCTATAATGTAGGCAGAGTTGGGAACTTGAGATGGTATTTTCTCAAATTGCCACTTGACTATATTCTTAGTTAATGTAAAAAGAGAACAAATGCTTGTGGCGAGGGGAGATAGATAAGACCGGGGGGAAAAAAAATAGTGTCCTTTGGTGCAGATTCATTCTTAAGAAAAATCTTAAGGTTGTTACATGAAGCAATATTTTCAAATGTAGTTTTTACAGATAAACATTCTATAAACTATTCTGTTTTCCACGACAGCTGGATATCAACTTAATATAATTTGGGAAAAAAAAAAAAAAAACTACCAAAGGCCTGTCTTAGAAACATAAATAAGTTGAAGGCAATCGGGGCAGAACACTATTGCTTAGTGACCCAAGAGTCTTGTTGCTAGTCAAGCAAAAAATTTTCCAAATGAAGAAATTAAACAAAATGCTTTCTTTCCCAATTGCAAAGGGTAATCGCAGAGGGCACGCTTTGTTGAACAAACCAACAATGAATAGATTGCTTTGGGATCCTAAAATGCAATTGTGGTCTTTCAAGTAGAGAGATTATACTCAGCTCTCCATCTTGCATAGATAAATGGTAAAGCAGCTAAATAAGTATTTTATTCTCGTTTTATGATTCCTGGAAAAAAATCAGATTCACAATTGCTTACTTTAGTGACATGCATGCATTTTTTTTTTTTTTTGCATCACAAAAATCAATACACTCAAAAGAGCATGAATGTGTCGCGTCTCACTTCCTTGTTTATGAGAAAAGAATTATGAAGCCAATTCCACTAAGTTTTGGGTTTGGGGGTTTTTTTTAAAATATTGCTGTATACCAGGAAAGGAATAACTAGTATCAACTTATTCAAATAGTCAGCCATTGTGTGGACTTGACTGCTTATTTGACTGCAGTTAACTTGTATATTACTGTATGATGGTCAGACTAGAAGATCAGTTCCCAGAAGCAAGGAATTCTTCAGGTTGGAAGGTCATTTGGATCAATCTCCTCCTTGAAGCAGGATCAGCACTGAACCAACTAGATAAAGTTGCTTTGGACTTTGTCCAGTTGGAACCTGAAAACTTCCAGGGACAGAAATTGTGGAATTCTAGTAGATCTGATCCAGTGTTTAATTACCCCCACAATAATTCCTCCCCTACCCTTACATCCAGTCAGAATGTCCATTGTTGTAGTTTATGATCACATTGTCTCCCATTCTCCTGTCGTGAACCTCTGTAAAGCGCCCAAGTTTATCTTTTTAGTAACATCTTCTCAAGTATCGCAAGACTCCTCTAGGCAGTAACAGTTCATTCCCTCAGCATCCCCTCACAGGATATGCACCTCCTGACTAGGCTCTCCCTGGATTTATTCAAGTTTATCAACATTCTGGAGGCCCAAAACCAGATGTGGCTTTCCACATCTGATGAGAATGTATTCCTGCTCATCCTCCACATCTAATAAATGGATAGACCCTCAAGGCAGTTCACTTGCAATGCTAGGTGATATGTAACACCAGTAGTATGAACTAACTATATTATCTGAATCTGATTTTTCACCTGCTTTTTCCACTTATCTGGTAGTTCATTCATCTAGGCTGTAATGTCCCAACTTGGATACAGGGGTGCTCTATATTAGATCAGAAGAATTGTTGCTTTGGCTAAAACCAGTCCAATTTTATCCCTAGATTACACATGGATTCTGCAGGCCTAGCTGTCTGTGAAGATGGAAAAACTAGCATATATACCTCTTCCCTCCTGTCAGCATAAGATATAGAACTGTAAATAAGCATATTGCACTGCCATCTTTTAGGCTCTTTTGCTGGAAACAGAAACAACTTGAAACAACAGCAGCTACACTAATTTCTCTTATGAATATCTAGCTTCAGAAAAAGGTAGTAATAACAATAAAGATGAATCATACAAAGAATGATTGTTCACTTCAGTATTACTTGAAAGAGGGGGGGGCAGGAAGTTCTCAGTGTCTCATTCAGGGGCAATGTCAATGCACAACTAGGGCCAACAGCCCTGTTCTTGCACAGAAGATCTATTGAAGCAGTACAAGATTTTGCAAACTTACTTTGCAGAAGGTCTTTTGCCTGTATTGTTGAATCATCTGCTATTTTCTGTGGGATGTGTTATTCCTTGCTACTGGAAGTATGCTTCTGGGACCACATTAGAAATACGCTGACTTGCACCTTTTGGATATAGTCACATAGTATTATTTCCACACTATGAAGTTCTTATAGGAAGCATTTCCTAACTGATTTGTTTGTAATTTAAATTTAATTTTTAAAAGGTGTGATAGGAAGAGGCAGCCTATTCACCAGACAGTTCAACTTACATACTATATAAAGTTAGACTTTCAGTAGTTTTGAGGAAGCTTTTGCTTTTATATTGGCATTTAAAAACAAAAATCCACAATACCTAAAGACAGAAAGACCATCCTGTTACTGCTGAATTTAGCAAAGAAATTCAATGTGCATTTTACTAGTCAAGTTATCAATGGATTCGAGGACTTTCCAATCAGGTATTTTAGCTAAAACTGCAAAAAAATTCCTCAGAATTGTCTCCTTTTCTGCTAAGTGTCCTAATTAAGACAGTTACAAATTTCAAGGTGAAACCAAAGAGTATTTGATTTAATAATTTGAGGGTTGCATAGGTATTCTATCAGACAGAATGATGTAGTAATTAAGACGAGGTAAAATAAATACTCCAAACTCCACACATCATGTGGAAATGGTGTTTTAGTACAGAAACTGTTCATTAGGCATGCTCATGACATGACTGTTCTTATACAATAAAATACTCACTTGCATTCTTTAGAAGAGTAGTTCATAATGCAGCCATAGCACTGATTTAAAGTCTGTCATAAATAACATTTGGTGAGCTTTTTGAGATGAACCCTTTTGTAAGCAGCCCACATTATGGCTTTCTATACTTTGTTCAGATTTCCAGTCTGAATCAGTGTGTGTTCCAAACTCCCAGTGCAAATGACTCCTTGAAATAAAAAGATGGAGGGCAGCTGAGTTCTGACTGAAACTTTTAATAGAGCAGTGCACCATATTACCATTACAACTAACAACACAGATACTTCAACTAATTACTTGAAAGTAAGGTTCTACTGTCCCTAGTTTGAAAATATCAGTATCTGAGGGGGAAGACAATTTCAGGTAGTACTTGCAAGCCTCTCTCAAGTAGTTTCTGGCTGTATCTCTGACTTGAGTAATTAAGTGTCATGATTCTCTCCTGCTCTTAGATGACAACTCAGCTACTTGGCCTGAACTATATGTGGCCCAATTAAGGAACAGAAAGTCTATCAGAAGGAGACTTCCCAGTGGCTGCAGTCTAGCACCTACAGCCAAAATTACAGGAGAAATAATTTGCCCTTGTTTTACCCTTTTTTGACATGCAGATAAGGTAGCTTCAAGAAAAATAAACCTGAGCTCTTTATTTTAATGGGGGTAAAAAGGGAGAAAACATACTGCTTATCACTTCAGAAAGAAGAGATTTGCTGATTTGCAGAAAGGATGGTCTGAAAATGAAAGCAAGCAGTTGTTTGTGAGAAAAGAAACGCAAGTTCCCATTTCCTGTGTTCTCAAAGCTCTGCCCTTAGGCTTCATCGGAATACAAAATGAGGGATGAGAGATTATTGCTAGTACAAAAAACCAAAACACTACCCCAAAAAAAGTAAAGAGCTCTACCATCTACTGCTGGTTTCCTCATTTTGAGGAAACACAGTTGTATACTGAATATGGACTACAGTGAAGTCAGCATTTTCAAATGTGCAACATCAAAACTAAGCTCCTAAATTCACATTTAAGTGAATGAAGTATATAATTCCTCTTACTTTTAAATGCTTCTCACCAGGATTTATAAGTATTCATATAGAAGAAAATGAAGCCCATTTTGGTTACTAAAGTTCTACATTCAGGTGCTTTAAAATTTGTACTCTAATTTGGAAACTATCCTCACTGGTTTGCATCTCCTAGAAAGCATAATAAGAAAAACAAAAACTTTTCATTTTCTTTAGAAAGCTACCAAATACAAAACTCTAAGTCTTTAAGAACAGATGGTTTGCTAACCTTATTTTTGTTGCTTTCAACAATTGTTCTCCAAACCCCAGAACTAGGAAAGTTAATAATAAAGATCAAAGCTATCAGAACAAGAAATGAATTTTTATGGATTGACTGGCATGTACTGTACCAAAAAGACACATTTTTCTGGGTAGTTAGATGGTTCAGAACAAAGCTTTGAGGCAAACAACAGCTCTGCTCTTCTGGAATAGCACAAGCCAAATGCAGTAAAATGTTCCTCATGTCAAATTTGTCAAAATCTTTCCCTGATAAAATTATTTAGCTAGCACCATTCCATCACTGATTATATCCAGGAGTTGATCCAAAAACAATGTACCAGTTTTATGCACAACCTCATCTCATCATCATCTAAAAAAACCTCACACTCATTTATTATGGCTTTATCAGCATTATACACGGGGAGCCCCTAGCAAAGAGGTAAGCTTAAACCAGAGTATTACTTCTGCAAGGAAAGAGAATTATAGACTTTGTGGTTTACGTTTTATATACTAGGTTTTAAAATTTTGGCTTCAAAACCTAAAATGAAAATGGAGGAGGTGAGGAGAGGGTAAAAGGAGCAGAGTTACTCATAGAAGAGACTTTAAAAGAGAAATTGGACATATTATGGGTCAAGATTTGCAATAGAAACAAGATCCCACTCCAGTTATTCTGTCTCTTGCACCATCGTGCACCATCTCTACAGTAAGATTAAGTAAGGCACATACTTGCCTTTCAGTCATCTTAGTTTACAACCAGCACTTTAGCTCAAGCTGATAGTGACTGACACTGTACGACACGTCCTGTCCCTTTGTAGCTGCTAAAAGTTTAATAACTTCTGGCAGAGAAGCAAGGTGACCATATGGGAGAGAAGCAGCATTCACATCTTGATACTGAGCTAAATCCACCAGAACTCATCTTTCTTAGCCCTGTTTCATAGCACTTTATCAGCTATGCCAGAATTCAATATTGCTATTGTCATTACTGTCTTCAGAAATAGTGATGGGTATCTAATTATGCTTATTTTATAACTTTACATATAAAGCAGACAAAATGCTAATCTGTATTTGCCTACTTATAAACAATTTGTACACAAGAAGTATTATAGTCTGTATACACAGATTTATTATCTTACCTTTTTTTATTCTTTCCTTATATTGACTAAAATAAAGTTAAACCCCATAAACTAAAAGTAATGGAATGTGGCTACTTTATTTTAAATTTAAATCATTTGTAAAAAGTTATGTAATGAAAAAGAATAAATTATTAATGTATTATGAAATAAAAAAATACAAAACAAGTAAAATATTTAGAAAATGTGTCTTAAAAGAAGATATAGCAAGACATTGTAATTTTACCAATACCATAAGATAAGACTAAGCTAAAATAGAAGAAATGCTGAAATATCGATGTTTGAAAAGTTCGATTATTAATCAAAGTTTTGGGGTTTTAGAATGCCTCTGACCAACATTCTGTAAATTCAGAGACAAAAAAGCTGCACATTAGTTACCTGAGGTAGTGGAGGGCAAATAAAAAACCTTAAAGAGACTAAAATAAAGGCAAAAAGTATAAGCTATGATCAATGCTTATTCTTTCCAAACACCTCCTTCAATATTTTGATGTTGACCTTGAAGTGCTTCGGTTTTCTGCCAAAACAAAACTGTCCTACATAAGAAATTAATGTAATTATTTTATTACTAAAGAGATGCAGATATGAGAATGATAGCATGGGGCTGCACAGCACACCAGACTTTGTTATTTCATTAAATTTCTTTACAGTAGTCAACACACATCTTAATACATGCAATATGTATTTTCAAAGAGATGATTTGACAAAGTTTTCTACCAAATGTGTTAAAGAAAACTTGCAGGACAAGAGAGAAAGACCTCCTATAATTTAAAGAAGAAAATACAAGGTGGGAGTTACAGGTCTGCCTTTCTGTTGCAGAGATTACACTCCCACAGGTACCGTGGTGTTCAATATAGTCACAAAGACTCTGGAAGAGGGTGTGTATAGCTGATTAAGGATGAGATGGGATAATCAGATCTAAAGCCAGCCAAGGCAGTTTAAGGGATACTGAACACCTGAATGATAACATGGTGGGTGAAATACTCTGCTGAAAAATGAAAATAAATGCACAAGGGGAAAAATAACTGTAAAATATACTGAGCTGAATTAGAGTCCGTCATTATGTTTTACCAGTCAGGAAAAAGATCTGAGTCATTTCGGATAGTTGTCTGAAAACAGCATTCAGGAGCAGCCAAAATTACAAAAGTGTTACAAATTAGTAGGAAAGAATTGAGAACAACTTAGATTATGAGCTGTTATGCCCAAGTCTTTAAAACAGTTCTATTCACATCTCAAAAAAAAAAAAAAAAAAAAGGCAACAAATATAAAGGGTACATAGAAGAAAGAATGATCAGAAATTGCCAACGGTTTCCATGCAAAAAAGACTAGAGCACTTCAGCTTGAAAAAAGGGACACTTCTGGATACAAACAGATTAGAAATTTTTAAAAAATAATTAACAGACTAGAGAGGCCTATTGATTATTTGCTCACAACTCCTCACAATACACAAGGATGAGGATGCCAAAAGCAGTTATTAGGCAGCAGTTTAAGTACAGAAGAAGCTCCTTCACACAGTATATCTTCAAACATTTGCATTTGTTATCACAGTAAGTCATAACAGAATTGGAGCATATAAACAAGTTCAAAAAGGGTTTAGATCCATTCAGAGAAGAGGTACTTTCCTCTGGATCTGGAAAGCCCTCACCTGCAGACAGTTGAAAGCAGTCAGGCTTAAAGAATGTTCCTGCTTTTGGCGTAATGTAAACATGATCCTCATGTGGGATTAGGTGAAGGGTTTGCATGACCTGGATATGCAGTTCTAATGTTTACCAGTGGAAGCAAGTTCAGTTTCTGAAAGAAACTGATTTTGAGTCAGTGAACAAAGAAACATTGTTTTTATGTCCACTACAAGTAATGAGCAATGCCAAAGGAAGGGACGGATAGAACAGAGAGAAGAAAGTAATCGGAGAAAAACCCCTTTTTTTTCTTACATTTTTGTAGTCAATACAAGACAGCACATGCTAAAACGACAGCCAGGATTAAGATCGTGCTGCCATAGGATGGTACTGTGCTGGATTCCTAAGTAGCTTTCTCGAAGAAATAAACATATCTCAGTCTGAAGAATGTCTGGCATCTCCCTGCCTCACATTTTAAACTATGAACAAACTTCAGAAGTTTTTAAGAGGCTATTTGGGTGGTAGGCCACTAAAAGTATTTTTAGGTCTTTAAGATTCATCATACAAGAAGTACTGGATTTTATAGGAGAACAGACAGTGAACCAACACTTCTCAAACTTTCAGTCTTACATATATTACACACACACACACACGTTTGCTCACATGCACACTAAATGATATTCCCAATTTTATAGCTGTGTGAAGAAAATTCCTTTTGACTGCAATACTGTTTAACAGAAGACACAGGTGAAAACTGTGTCTTTCCCTCCTTTTCTCCCCAGAAGATCAAGAAATGTAGACTGACACGAAGGTTTACGTATCCTCCAACTAAAAAGGATTACTGCGCTTCTCCATCTTTTTTCCTTCTTACTATCTTAGCCTACGAGTTTCTTCCTTTGCCATCCCCTTCTCTATCACATACATTCAGCACAGCGCTGCCTACATTC
>NW_010335173.1:67799-68177 GCF_000700745.2 Antrostomus carolinensis
TTCCTGCTCCCAGTGCCTCACATGTGGCTGAGTCATAGAAAACATGAAAATAACCTCTTCTCAAATCAGAGTACAAACTAGGGGAATGTTTTAAGATGCTCTTGCAACTCCCACTGTTTTCCTCCCACAGAATCTATACCAGTAAAGTGCAAAGGAATAAAGAAAAACCTTCTGAGATAGAGGCTGGAAGTCTCTCTTCCTCTAATTAACAATTTTTTCTAGTTCAGCCTGTATAAAAATCAGGTCTCTGTAGGCAAGGAAACGTTAAAAAAATTATTTCAGATATGACGGATGGCCTTCCCTCTGAGGTATTCAAATTCCTTTCCTGAAGTGACTTACTTCAGATTACCTTCCAAATAAATTGCTTAGGGAAGGAAG